>NC_143511.1:44413223-44713223 GCF_031878675.1 Megascapheus bottae
ATATTTGAAGTACCATCGCTTAAGAGAAAACCAGTATTATAGGCTTAATTCATCCACAGGAAAATTACTTTCTAAAAATTCTAGATATCTCTCTGCTCTAGTTTTCGGTTTAAAAGGGCAGGGGAAATAAAACCAATGTTTATTTGTTTATCTCGTTCCTTTAAAAAAAACCTGAACTTTGATTTTCATCTGTTAGTCCAAATATATTCAATAATAGCAACTCTTCATTCAATCTTGTGGCTAGTGAAAATTGCAAAAAAATCCAAGTGCACTGTAATTCATGGAAGTAGAAAGTCAAAGGTGAATCCTATCCTATCATGAATCAAATGATGTTGGGCAGGGAAGTGGCAGGGAAAGGATCCAAAAAAGCTTCCTCCAGTGGGGCGAATGGTTTTGGCTAGAGAAAGCATATTGTTGTGTGTTCAACCCCGAGTGTGGCATGTCACCAAATAAAAAAGAGAAAGAAACAAAGAAAAATGTGTCTTTACCAAATTTGAGACAGGCTCACTCTCCACTGTAGATCTAGAGCTTTCAAGAAAAACTATCAATAACTAAAATAAGATCATTCTTGTTTGTTTCTGAAGAAGAGGAAGAGGAAGAACAAGGAGGAGGAGGAGGAGGAGGAGGAGGAGGAGGAGGAGGAGGAGGAGGAGGAGGAAGAGAAGAAAAAGGCCAAGCCAAGTCTGCCTCCCTAAGAGAATTTGTCATGTTTGCTTGTTCTTACTCTTCTGTTGTTCTGAAAACCAGAAATGAGTTCAGCTTGCACCCCAGGTGGGAAATCAGAGAGGAAAACCTGTGTTAAGTTGAAGTTTGTCACAGTAGGCAGAAGTTGCTTTGCAGCCCAGGCCCATCTCAGGGTGCACTGCTTCACAGCTATACTGTAAAGTGTTTTAAAAAAAAAATCCTCCCACCCACCCCAGAGTATATATATATATGTATAGAAAAAAAAATCCCCTGTCCATCTCTCAGTACACAAAAGGACCTCATCACACTGCAAAAATAGCAGTACCCACTTTGGTCAATAAAACAAACAAAAGAAAAAGCATACATTATTTTTTTTTAAATCTGTGTACTTACCTAGAATAACCAATACAGCTAAAAGCACTACCTACATAGGCAAAAGTTGGTATTGCATAATTCGTATAAATTTGAAACCCCTCCCCCCAAATATTAATTGGAAGATGAAAAACATGAAAAGTTAATAGAAAAAACACCAAAATACTGAAAATATTGCTGGTCGATTACAATTTTTAAGCGGCAACTATACACAGCCATGATATGCTTTATAAATGTGAGATAAAGGTATAACTGTCTAAAAAATCCATGATGTCACACATTTTTCTTCGTCTGGAGTACAAAATATTTTGTCATAAAAATGGTAAAGATTTAAAATGATAATAAATGCAGCAAAACAAGTGTAGTGATGTCACTTTTTGTGTTTTTTTTTCTTTTTTTTCTTTTTTGTTTTTTTCGATTTCAAGGCAAGGCACGTAATGTGGACATTATAACTTCGTGCAAATTAGGATTACTGGAAAGAGTATTTTTTAATTAAAATTTTAAGAGACAGAGGCAAAAATGTGTCTGCCCATGCACACTACGGATCTGTTAATACAAGAAATTTGAACAAGGCTAATGTCTGAAAGCACCATGCAAGTTTTCAGCACCCTGATTCCATGTGTTTTCTCAAGAGTGCGTTTTTATATCCAACGCCCTGGCATTCCCAGTTTGTAAACTGTAAGCTTTACCCTTGTGACATGGATTTGCCTGCCTCTTTGCCTCTAAAATGCAGATTTTATAGAAACTTTTGTACACCCTATGGGTTCTTGATGCAACCAGTAATTTTAAATAAATAAATTCTACCTCCACGGAGGAGGCTGCAGCTAAACCAACATAAGTGCTGTGTTTTCATTCCTTTTTTTTTTTCCTCAAGCACATGATTTGTCTTGATTTAATGCCTTTTTAAAATGCCCTCAAAAACTGAGGGGAAAATAAATTCGCTCAAAATTATTTTAAATTCTTTTTAATCCCCTCAATTTAGAGTCCAAGGGCTAAAGGACTTATAATCATGATTCCCCTTTAGATATAAATTTATAAATTGCACTTGCCTCTGTTAAGTGTTTCTTTTGTGGGGAAAATATTATATTAATTTTTACTGTTGCATGCAGAGATAACACTTTACCTACATAGAGGCATTTCTTCCATACAGCCTTTGTGTTCAAACTGTTTTTTTTCTTTTTTTTCCTTTTTTACTCTTTTTTTCTTTTTTTTCCTTTTTTTTTCTTAAGATTTCAAATTGGGTTACACACTGGAAAAGGCTGGGTTAAGGGCCAAAATTTAATAAATCTGTACTGATAACTAAAGGCTACAGAGATTTTATATATATATATATATATATTTTAACTTTTAGAAATCAGAGTGCTTATAAAATGGCTGGCTCATGGCTCTGTCACCCAGCACCTCTGATGTTGCCTCCTAGCCTTTGTTGGTGAGATAACCAGGAATAGTGATTCCATGCGTAAACAACAAGAAATACTAAACCAATAGAACTAGCTTATCATGCAAATATTAAGGCATCTAGAAAGTCAGTTAAAATATATTGTCATAGAGACAGAACATCTATTTCCCAGCGGACTTCATGTAACAAAGGCTACGTTGCAGGGCTGCGATCTACCATTAGTGAAATATCATCGACCCTTTTGAATGTCATTATAGTTTCACTTTAAGGGAATTAGTGATTGTAAGTGCTGCAATTGCTGGTCTATCATCTTCTTTTCTTCAGTTTCTTTCCTTTCTCCCTTTTTGTTTTGTCCAGTCTTCCTTGTTTCCTTTATATATATATATATATTTTTTAAATTTCTTAAACTATTGTTGTATTTCTTTTTCCCTCAGTTGCTTGTCTCTGCTTGAAGGAAAGGTTCTCCAATTATGTTCAAACCATAATTTTGGACATTTGCCGGTAGGATGGGTGTCCTATTTGACACTTGGAAAGGAACCAAGCTAGCCCAGGTACCAGGACTGTTGAAAGGAGAGGGGTAACAAACAAGAAGAGAAGAAAGAAAAAAAGAAAAACAAAAGTTAAAATTTACAGTAGTATTACAAATAGCAATTCCAGATGTAGCGAATTACTAATACTTTTTACAAAATAAATGGAATAATACAACTTTATCATGACATAATTAGCCAAACTGCACACATTTTATACCTATATATACTATATATGATCTGCTTCTTTCCATGAAAAGTTATATCTACTTGTGATACAGTAAAACCTGGATTAATACACATACATACACAGCTGCTAAACTCTAAGGATATTCTTTCTAAAACATTTGACCCACTTCACTGTAAATATAATAGGGCTTTTATCCAAAGACAAAAGAAAAAGGAAAGCAACAACTTACAATAATTCTAATATACTGTAGCTTAATAGTTATATTATCTAATATATTATAATTTCTCTTTTACTTTTAATTTAAAAGAAATTTGCTGGTAAAGTAAGTTTTAGTTTTTAATCTATTAGTTAAGCAAATTTAAAAAGCATAATGAAATATAACCCCTTTCCTCTCACAAGAGGGAAAATTATATTTTTCAGACAGGCTGTGTATAGTATACAATTTGAAATGTTAATTATCAAAAATATCTTAGAGATTTTTAGTAAAAGAAAAAGACAAAAAGAAATCGTAGAACCAAAATGAGAACTTCCTTATTTTGTTCTTTAAAAATACTTCTTGTCAGAGAACTTTATAGGAGCCCAAAGTTTCCCGTACTTAGCTCTAGAGTTCTTCAGTGGTTAACTTGTTCTCTATAACTTTACTTTCAGATACAACCAAAGTTTTCCTTTCGATTCACATTCCCTTAAATAGGCTGGCAACAGAAGCCTGAGCATTGCCTGATTTCACCACCACCAGCAAAAACACTGTATCTGGGCTGCTCTGAATTAGAGATGTCTGGAAGTGGTGGTGGGGAGGGGTGTTGGAATAAGTAAACAGATGAGATTTCCCGACTCTCCCAAACCTATGTTGAATTTAGGGCTGTTTAAAAACAAAATACAATTGAAAAACAGTTCTCTACTGTGTTCTGGTCTAGTCTCTTATAAAAGAAGAATCATAAGGAGGAAAATAACACTAGATCAACCTACCAGGAAACAATCCCATACTAGGCATTTTGGGTACACCTAATCTGTGTATTGCTTGTTTCAATATTCAACTTGGAATGAATGTCAGCTCCATAACAGCTGCATAAATAATTATGAACTAAGAAAACATCCAACAGACAATTCCATCCCCAATTTAGTTATGAAAACATGAATGGCATAGAAACGTATTTTCAATGTTTTCAGTTTCCTTTATATTATTTCCTTTACTTAGAATAAACTGTAGGTGAGATGGGCATTGTCTTTTTAGCTCTTGATATAGATGCATTCATCTGTTTATGTTGCATTTCCCAAGATACAAAAAGCAATGGTAATATTAATATGCAGTAACAATTTGGGGGGTTAAAAATTAAATATATATAAGTAACTAAATACATAACTTGTTCACTCTGGTGATATCTCTATTTACAAAGTGGTGTATTGCTACATATTTTCTGAGAAAATACTTTAATAGAAAAAAATCAGAATGGTCTGCTCCCTCAGGGGATTTTATGATTAGAGGTCCAACTCTATAATAGCAAAATACTTCTTTCTACTAATGACTTAGTAGAGGACCTAGTACATGAGAGATGCTTAGTAAATTTGGGGGAAAACAAATACATTATTCCAAATAACAATCCATTGTATATTTAAATGTGTGCCCATGATTAATGTAGTTATGGATATATGATTTGGTCTCAATTCAAAAAAATAGATAATTTTGAAATTAAAGATGAGAGATACTGAGCATCAATAAAATGCAGGAAACAAATCACAAACTAAGAGTTATAGTCTCATTATCTGATGGAGACTCATGATTCCGAAGAAGGCATATTTTTTTTAACTGAAATCTTTTTGAAAAAGACTTGGCTATTTTCACACATTTCTATCTTCCCACACACAGCCTCAACAATTATTTCTATGATCTGTAGCACTGATCAGAAACAACATTACATAATATATCAAGAAACTTATTTTCACTCAAACTTGCTTCCACCACTGAACTTCACACAATTACAGCATTTATTACTTCATATTGTACTTATCTGTTATGTGCAATTGTCTTACTTGACTGAAAGGTAAACTCCATGGAGAAAATGACTTAGTCTTATCTATCTTTCTGGAGTTCGGCCATAGCCAATACTATTTCTTAACCATAAAACAAATTACAAAACAGATACCAATAATTTTTAACCTGAAGTAAGAAACACATATGGAAAGCAAAAACACTACATTGATAGGAAAATAAAACAGGTAAAACATTTTATGAAATTAACAAGAATGCCCAAATGAAGAAGCTCAAGAAAGTTACTTAGAAATTCTTAGGGAAATTAATCCTACGCTGATAATTAAAAATAGGGTACGCTTCTTAAAGAACATGCCTACCAATTCACTGAAGACAAGAATCAAAATGTATTTTTCAGTTGCTTATTTATCCAATTCCTTATTACTTATTCTTTACAAAAAAAAACCCAACTCCATAAAAAGTAAATTAATTCTAGTCACAGGAAGGATTCTTGCTGTTGAATGTCTAACAAATTTAATTTAAATGTTTATTTAAACCCTCTAAACCTCCCATACTACATTATGACCATAGCAAAATTGCAATGTGTAATATATTTGTCAATATTGTTTATTAACCTTTGGGGGAAATAAATCTCAAACATTTACACTCTGCAGACCCCATATGCAAGTTTTACAAGTCTCTTCTTGCTAATCTGTAGGTGGAGTTCAGAACCATAATATACACTCTTTACAGCTTTTTTTTTTATTTTTTGGTTTGGCAGTTCCTTTGAAAAAAATCAGCCTAATAGTAGTAATTCATAATCCATAGTAACAATGTAAAGAAAAACATTTAATCAAACAGAATAATGTAGATCATTTCATTAAAAAATATAGCACCTAAAACTTCATATGAAGTAAAAAGGTGCTTTCCACAAATGTGCATACAAATTATGCAAATAATCACATGTATGGATAAAATAAACACACATCTCCCTATATAAATTAGCTCTTTACTAAATAACAAATAAGAAAATAACAATGAGAAAATAACTAAATAGCAGATGATAATTATATGAAATAATCTTATGCTCAGCCCATCAATCTTCATTCTGACTAACGAGAGTTGTTAAAAAGTTACTAAAAGATTTTGAAATATTCACAATCAAATACAGCTGCTTCCAAATGTATCTTCAGCTTACATTTACTTTGTCATTAAATTTTCTATTGTCAAATCGGCTCTCTTGACAAACTAAAGATCAACCTATTTAGAAGTTAAAAGCATACCTTTACAGAACATACTGGCCATAACCAATTTAAAAAAAGAAAGAAAGAAAAAAAGAAAAGAACATACGTACTTTGTGAAAAATCAGGTAGGAAAATTACAAAAGATGGTATCACCTAACACAAAGAAACTCATGCACATGATGTACACAATGAGTTATTTCATTATGAACATAATGTGTAAGAACGAAATAAAAATCCCACAACTAAAGTGTCTCCTATCATGGACTATTTCATATTATTTTCACAAAGTATATGCTGCATCCACCCCCAGAAGAGAAGAGCAAACATATGATTTTTGACCCTCAGATACAATAACAAGTAGGCAATGGGCTTGCATCAATTTACTCTCATCAAGACTACCATGAAAAAAAGCACCTTGTTTCTTCTTGCTATCATTCTTCAACAGTAACAGAGTATGGTATTTCTTGGTTGAGAAACTCACCAAATCATGTCATTTAAAGAACAACTTAAGTTAGAAAGAGACTCAGACTCAGACGTCAAATGGATAGAATTAACACAAAGGAAGAAATGTTGAGCTGAGAAAGACTAAAAGCAAGGTACCATCTGTGACAGTTTACATAGGCTGTCACTTATTTTTTTTTCTCAATGAACTCCTGAAATGGCTATCATTCCACATTTACAGTTAGGGAAACTGTTAGGCACTTTTTTCTTCAGTCTCCCATCTAATAAGTGAATTCTTTCTGAAGTATACAATAAGCATACAAAGTTATGTTACCTTCCTAGGAAGTCAGATGTAGACTCAACTTTAGAAACAACTTAAATCTATCAATCTATCTGTAACAATAAATTTAACATATATAGATCCATATATAATATATGTATATATCTATATAGATGTAGATCTATATGTAGCACATAATATATAGATAGATGTAATAGATATATGTGCATATCTAAGTATATATATGTTATAGTTACAAATAAATGACACAGTTATATACTTATATACACATAGTTATATATATATAGGGATAGATAGATAGATAGATAGATAGATAGATAATTCAGGGCCCCTTGCTTGCTAGGAAGGCATATAACTCCCTCCTGCTCTTTAGCTATTTTTCAGATAGAGACCACACTTAGTACTTAGGCCTTGGACAATGATTTTTTTAATTTATGCCTCTTTCACAGCTGGTATTATAGCCATGAACTATCTTCCCCCAGACCTGGAAAGGATTTTTTTTTTTGCCAGTCATGGGGCTTGAACTCAGACCCTGAGCGCTGTCCTTGAACTTTTCTCAAGGCTAGAGCTCTACCACTTGAGCCTCAGCACCTCTTCCAGCTTTTTTCTATGTATGTGGTACCAAGGAATTGAACCTGGTTCTTCATGCATCCTAGGCAAACACTCTACGACTAGGCCAAACTCCTGGCCCCTGGAAAGGATTTTTTTAACAGAGTTTTCTGAAAGCAAACATACTTGTTTGGGATTTTTTTTGTGGACACACCCAGAAGAAGAGATCTATGTATTAAACATATTGGTCTGGGGAAAGACAATCTGAAATTCTATGGGCTTCTCTCCATTAGAATGAAATACAACTGAGTATTAGAGTAATAATACGAAGACGTTTAAGAGCCAAGAAAATACTTAGTACTTCCTATAAAAGTGATACACCATTACTATATTTTTATCCTTGAGAAACTTCACTAAGTAGTAGGTGTTTTTATGTAAGGTGTAAATTGACTAAGTTTTTCAATGAAAGAAAGATGAACTCTTGAACTGGCCATGTGATTGGATTTTTTTCTAATTATGCATTCTGAGTCTGTGCCTTCACAGCTAAGGTACACTGGTCCTTCAGGTTTTAACTGAATAATCAACTAAGAACCACATGGTGCCAAATAAATATATATGAAATCATCTATTAAATCAGTAAACAAAGTCAAAAACATCACTTCATGTTTTACTCTTAGGTGATTACAACAATAAGAGCACTTAATGATAATAAAATTCCCATATCACTAGTTGGCGTTTATTTGATAATGAATTGGACATTTATATATGTTCTTTTATAAAATGTCAACATACCAATATACTAATACTTTTCAGAGGACTAGTAATACTGCCCTTCAGATATTACAGGCTGCATTTATTAGAAAATATTAAATATTCTTTCAAGAAGCTGAAAGAAACATCAAGCAATGAAACGCAAAGAACTGTATAGATTCATATATACCTATATTGTGAGAATAGGCTTATATTATGATAAAAATAGATAGCTGATGAAAGCAAGCAATGCCTCAGAAAGCAAGAGACAAATAGACACATTACACTTTAAAGAAGTATTTGTGCTTAGCTCCTCTGATGCATACCCTAAACTCTTCCAAAATGGACGATAAGCTCTTTTCCATGTCTGGAAAAAAATCAAACTTAAGTATGTTAATTATTAATTAAGTCAGAAACCATAGTGTCCTGGGTTATATATGTTACATTTGGATAGCTGTTTATTGTAAAAAAAAAAAAAAAAAAAAGGGTACGGATTGTGTCTTGTGAGAAACCCCTCACTTAGACCAGTGAAAAGAATGAGTAACATTTGAGTTAAATCAACTAATGTATTAGAACAAAGGAAATGGTACTCTATAAACATTCTAATAGTGTGGATTATTGACAGGCATTGTTTTATGTCATTGACCTACCTTAAAGCTTCACAACAAACATAGGAAAAGTGTCATGATGCTTAATTTTATAGCAGAGGAAAATAAAGCCAGGAAAAGAATCATTGTGTTCAACTGATATAGCTATGAACTCCAGCAGTGTGATCCTGGCATTTATTTATCCCTGCCCATTTATTTTAGCTGGGCTTATGCCTTTGTGAAAACCACTTGGTATTTATTTATTTATTCATTCATTATTTAGTTTTTGATGGATTTTAATTTATATCTCAACTGAACAATACACACTGAAATTCCAATGCAAGTTTAACTCTTGAGCAAAACTTAGCGTAAGTAACTTTTATTTTTCCAATTCCAGTTACTCTTCAGCTAACTGTAACATGTGCCGTTACTTTATGGATGTACAGATATGAATGGATGTCAATAATTTGGGGTTTCTTTTCAGAAGAAGACAGACAGGGACTGAAATATATAAAGTACTTTACACAGGTCTTGAGCTTCTTCGATTTATTTTCCCCTATTTTAAGGATACTCTTGCCATCTGAATGATTCCATTTGCATGCAAGATGATTTCTAATGATTATTACTATTTGTAATAATCTGTATCAGAAAGCTCCCTAGCTAGCTCTTACCTGATCTGCAAAGTACTCTTGAGGGCTCTCTGGGAAACACCAAATATCATAAACTGCAGGTGGCTCATGGAACAATTCTAACTGCACGCAATAGCACTTCATAGTAATGAAAGAGAAACGTATTTGTTTCTTAACTAAGTAGGTAAATCGCTTTCTTTATTGCTACTCCTTGGGGACCAACAGTTTTGAAAATAGCATATCAAAATGGTAGGCCATCAAACCTCATTAGTTTGGATTCAATTGTTTCAGATGTGTTTTGTTACTGCTGTATGCTGGATTGAGGGTTAACTTTACCCTGTGTGAATGTTAGCATGGCCTGTGCTAGTGAAATATTTAATCTAATGAAGAGCATAAGGCAAGAAAAGCCCTTAAGTATGGAACCGTTGCAACTAAACTACATTACAACTACTAGGCTCTTTTAGTACAAAAGCTCTTATAAAATCCTTTAAGATCCTAAAAGATCCTTTAACAAGGCAATCTATATACTTAAAAGTAACAAAAACGTACTTCCTTTGCATGTTTAAACATAACTTAAAAAAAAAAAACCTCTTCCCCTCAATAGGCCAGATTAAGAAGGTATTTTTAAAAATTATATTTGAATTTTTGTATTTAAAGCTACCAGTTAAAAATGGACAACTGTTATGAAGCCGGCTAATTATAGTTCAATGACAGCACACACACATATATACATGCAGTACATACATATATGTATGTACATATGAATATATAAAATAACTTCTGAAGCCTTGGGCAGTTTTAGCCAATTAAAATATATACTATGATTTTTATCAAGCTCATAGTAGTTACTTTATCTCCCTCCCTCAGCCCATGCTCTGATGCAGGTCAAGCCCCTATGTTGGGCTTCAGCCTTTCTCTAGTCTGTATTCCATTCCACCCCTAGGCTCCTTTTCGAGGCTATTGTAAGTGTGCTTGTTGCTCCTGTTATTTACATAGGTGATTCTTCAACAGCAGACAAAATTCTCTGCAAAACGGATGCTCTAAACTAGTGTCTGTCAGCTGAGAAAAGCACTGCGGGTGTACCAAATTAAATTGAAATATTAAGTTTTCTATAAAAACCCAAAGAGATTCTTCTACAAATGATTTTCCTTTTTTAAAAAAAAACTCAGTATTACTTGCACAATTTTCCCTGCAGAGGACAAAAGTTTTGTATGAGAATTCTGAAGTCTAAAATGACAAAAGATTAAGGGACCAAACACTGTAGAGATTGGGCCTATTACTCTGCTCATACGTGTTAACATCTTTCTCCTCATAAAGCAAAGTGAACAAGGAGAGAGCAATTGTAACTTTCTATAGTTTCTGAAAACATTTGTGTTCAATTTCCTGAACTTCAATGGGCTTTTGCCTTTTATGTTTGTTATTATATTTATTCATACATAGGCTCATGATTGAAATCGGACAAAAAACTTCACAGTACACCCAGCAAACAGGATCCAAAAAAGTAAATAGTAAGTGGTGCTATGGCCGAGGAAGGAGTTGGGTTTCTTATGGACCTAATGCATATGCAAACATGGTGCTTTCAATAAAGTAGGGTAGATGTTTAATACCCCCCCCCCCCCGTGAAGGGTTAATCAGCAAGGTTTACATCTGGGAATGTTCTGAATCATGCTCCTCCCTCTTCAGTAGTGCTGCCAAAAATCATCTGACAGGAAACGTAAGATTAAGTTTGTCCTACCTAAGCGAACAAAGAGTGCTCTGAACAGGCCACCGGTTTACTGCAGAGCGGGAACTTTTCTAATCCTGCTGGAATCTGCCGTGCTGCTCAGAAAATATCACAAAAAAAAAAAAGAAAGAAAAGAAAAGAAAAGTTGTTTTCTTTCCTCTAACATCTTGTCCTTGGATCATCTCGGTTTGGTCTCACTGCTGATCCTGCTGCTTCTCCCATAAAGGTTAACTTAAAGCTCCAAACATAATCATGTGGAAAATGGACATTATTGATTCCTATGGCCCATTGTTCCCCCATCCTAAGTCCCTGAAGTTCAAGTTCAATCTGGAATTACATCATGTCTGGTTTCTCCTGGTAACCAGACGGCTTGAGACGTGACCACAGCTACAGAAAAAACAAACAGCCTTCTTCACGCTTCGGCTCCCCTATCGATTCAAACGTAAACTTTTTTCTTTCTCTCAAGTATGCTTCAAGTATGGAGCATGGTTAATTTAGAGATTAAGTTCCAAATTAGATTATCTAATGGCATCTTAATGGATTGCTGACCCATTTCCTGTGGGATGGCAGCATGCAGGTCTGGCTGGAATACAATTAATTTTTTAGGAAGTGTTCTGAAGAGTTTGCCTAGATAGAAAGGAAATGTCGTGTTGTACAAATCTTTCTTTGTAAATGGAGATAGTTAGGCAAAAAAATACAACCACTCCTAATATATTTTTCAACAGCCAGATCACAGAGATTGTGTGTATTGGTGAAAACCATATCTAGTTCTTTCAAACAATGGTCATGTTTTTAACTTTACTGTCATAACAGGTGCAAATAATTTTGATGCAACTGGAGAGCAATTCTTTTCAAGAGAATGTTCCAGTACAAAGAGCAACACTAGCTAGCTGCCCTGTTACTAAACAATGGTCATGTGCAATTTTGGCTTTTGCAATTCTCTACCTTGAACCAAAGATTCTTTCATTCCTCTCCCTTATCAGCATTGAACCGAGTCCCAGAGTGGTGCTAGGGGATCAGAATGGTGTATAAAAAGTTGAGCATTCTGAACACACGTTAGAGCTAACAGCTGAAAAGGAAATTCAGCACTCTGAGAAAAAAGCTCCCCCCAGCAACTCCGGGAACAACCCAGCTGTTGTACTATAGTTATGTGTCAAGATAACAAACTGAGAGCAGGAAATGCTAACCTAGTGAATTCACAGGGATGATCTAAGTCGAACACTGAAAAAAAAGTTAACTCTTAAGTTCACTTAAGAACAAGACACTACTTCCCTTACAAAATACCTGTGGATACACTCGCATACTTACAAACATACACACACACATATAGTATATATACAACATAATGTTTATAAGTCAATATGGAAAATTGATTCTTAAGTCTTTCAGAAGCAAACATTTTACAAAGCTAATGGGCAGAACAAGGAAAAATGGTCAATGGTGGAGGGCAATGTTATGCAAATAGTTCCATGCATGAAATGAATGCTATTACTTTTTTTGGGGGGGGAGGCTTCCTCTCCTGGCCAAACACATCCAAATAACCTTTACTGGCTGCTAAATTTCTCCTGGGAAATCAAGCAACTCTCTAGAATAGCAGTAATAAACGACAATTTCTTACAAAAACACGTGTAAAGTAAGTACAGAATGAAGTATTCAACTCCTAGAAAGGAACTGCTCACACATGTAACATGAAAATAGCTGATAAAAGTCTCTTTGGTGCCATTCAGTTATGGCATCCGCAGGAACACAAAAATCCTTCCAATTATTTCAGTAAAATCTTCATTTATTCATTATTTCAGAGGCTGAGCAAATGGTTTGTGTAAACATATCCTTCAGTAACACGCGCATGTTTATTTTAGCCATCTGAAGGCTTCTTCTATGTTTATATAAGTCTTCAGACACATACAACCGCTCACTTGTGGCTTTGCTTTGCATTTTCTTGAAAGGGGTGAAGGGAGAGAAGGGAAAATGAAACAATAAATCCTGTTTCTCTTTTGCATAAAGCACTCCCTTCCAATGTTTTAAAATAACTATGTTTATGTTATTTTTGGATTGTTCTTCAGCTTTCTTTTTTCATTCAATTACATTGTGCTTCCATAGTTGATAGTATAAGCATGGGCCTGGCTATCATTGTAAGAAAGAAAGGCAGTGTACAAGGAGCTGTTCTACGTGTTTACGCTCACATAACTTGCATGTGCAAACACAATGTGATCTGTCCACACAAGAGGACAAAGCACAAACACAAAAGTAACCAGTTTAAACAATCCATCACCTGTTACTATCCTGAATCTGAACGCACGCTGACTGAAGAAGCCAGAGTTTCAACATTTCATTCTGGGTTAACTTAATTGCACTAACATCATTTTTCTTGGGCAGAAAACTTCACTTTCTCCAGGTGCAAATAACTCCATAGTTCATATATAACCATAGGTGGAGAAGAAAAGCAGGGAGAGAGAAAGCCAGACCCGATTGTAAAATAATGATTCTGTGACAGCTTTCCAAAGGAGTCAGTTTGGGTTCCTAGAGTGTGTCTATCTGCCATGCTGGGGTGGTGAGGAAGGAAGAGGTCTCCAAGCCTTCACTACAGTACTTGCACAGCTTCCCTGGGCCTTGCCATCTTTAATCCAGAACAAGGCGCACCATTTGACATGGAACCCCTTTCGAAGACAATTGGCACAACGCAGAAAAGAAGGCAACCACGGGCCAGTGAGACAGTGACAGACCACCAAGCATCCAAATAAGGCCAAACTAAAACATCCATTTTGTTTTGCACTTCTCTAACTACGAAGTCTCCAGGGATTGTCTTTTGCTAGGAACAAAAAGCAAACACCAACACAAAAATATCCTGTGAATTTTTCTTTATTCCATCATGTGAAAAGTAAATTCTCTAGTTTTCTGGCTGAACAAATAGGTTCCAATTATTGAGATTAAAGCTGGAGACTTTAGATGTATATGGTCTGCCTTAAAAGAGGCAAGGCTACAGTTAGGATTTCCCTTTCCCTTGTTATATTGAGAAAAGAAGGCCAAGTTTTAAAAAAAACTATGGGCACAAACCATAAATTATGCATGAAGCCACTGAATCACAGACATGGCGTACTTGTGTCATAAAATATGTACTCTGTGTCCGTGGTAAAGCAAACCATTGTCTCAAATATATTTCTTCTGAACTCTGCATTTGTGGGATTTAAAGCTCTGTGGATCTGTGTTACAGAGTTTAGGATAGTCTAACTGAGGCTCAAGAAATCCCTGAAGAATGTATGGACTCCATATGGGCACCACTAACTAAGTATCTTTAAGTCATGCTTCAGAGGGTAGAAACAAACTCCAAGTTATCTTTTAAAGCATTTTATCAGTCATTAAGGCCATTCTACATATTACTCTGTACTTATCTAAGGAACAATTACTATTTCTGAGAGGAAAGAACAAAAAGGAAATAATAAATTCTGATTTTCTTTTTTTTCTCATTTATTCTATGACCTAAGACTGACTGTTATATCAGTTTTCTTGCCAGCAAGGGAATCTGTAACAGGAACAATACTTTCCTAAGAATAGTGTTAGCCAGGCATCACCGGACTTTACTACAATGTGGTGATTCACTGGCCACTACTAATTTCTGATTCCAAAAATTACTAGGAGCTGGGTGAAGTTACATCTTAGTACACTTCTTTTGGCTCTTGCCTATCCCAGCTATTGGAAAGCAGAGATTGAAGAGGATCCAAGTGTGAAGCTAGAATGGGGTATGGGCTGTTGGAGAGGGAATTGAGGATATCTCTACCTCAGCCCCAAGAAAAACTGGGTGTGGAAGTGTCTGCCTGTCATCCTGTCTACATGGAAAGCATAAATAGGAGGATTGCTGTCCAGGCTAGCCAGTGCAAGAAAGACCCTGTTCAAAAGTAATTAATGCAAACAAGGCTGAGGGTATGGCTTAAGGGGCAGTGGCACTTAAGTAGCAAACCCCTGAGTTTCAAATCCCTGTACCACCATGACACACACACACACACACACACACACACACACACACACACACACACACACACAAGGGGCTTATTAATTCAGACTCTTAAAACACTTTCTCTTAACTTAATTGGTACCAGTCATCAAGACTATTCAAACAGGATTCTAACATTTAAAGGAGAAACAATACAAACTTCTTGGGAGAAAAAAAAAGTCACAGTAAGTAAAAATGGATCTGCTTTTAAAGCTCATGCTATATCATTCTTCTAAAAGAGGAAGTGTCATTCAGTCATCATGAAGATCTCAATGGAAGTCATTAAATTTTAAAGAACCTGAATTACTTTCTTGGTTCTTAACCTGAGTAAAAGACATTTCACTAATTTGACTTGGCAGTTTCTATCCTTTTTCCAACAAAAATCTCACTTCCACAGATACTGTCAATAAAGCAACAAGGTCAGTCCTAGCAGCGATAAAGTTCCCTTGGTGAACTCATCGGACTACCTTACTCTCTTCTGCAAGTTGTTATCTCTTCTGTATGACTATACCATACATTTTAACTAATTTTAAGTATTCAACAAAACTAACTGGTTTTGAGATAATACATCCTACGCTACCTACAACTACATATTCTCTGAAACCAGTATGTGAGATAACATTAAAACTGCTTCTGAATATGAAGCCTTTGAATCACTTTCCTAGCCAAACAAATGAAATCTATCTTCTATGCATCATATCAGCACACAAAACAGAAACAAAAACACTATTTAAGCAAAAGTCCTTCTGGGAAGGCTCCCTTGCCAGAATTTATGGGTAGTGCCAGTAAAAAATGGCTAAATTGTCTAACTCGAAATTTTTCTTCTAGTCTTCTCCTCTGACAAGAATAAATGAAGAGTAAGTAAAACAACTCAGAATTAGCACAAAAGAGTGGAAATAAGAAAGATGTATAATGTAAAAATAATAATAATAATGCTTTCTCCTTGGACAGCTAAAAAGGGCTGCCTAAGGCAGTGATTTTAGTCTCTTCCCCTCCTTAGATCCTGTAATCTAAATAACAACTCCCCCCTCCCCCACCAAGAATTTTATAAGTTGAATCACACATTTCACAATATTAAAAAATTTCAATGATTAATTTGCATAATGCTTTAAGTCCCAAATTAATTTGATGTTGCACTTAATAAGCAATAAAGGAGTGGGGGAAGGGAAAAGGAGTAGGACAGCCAAAACAACTAAATTTTAACATATATTTTCTGTAACACTAATTAAACACAAATACTATAGGTCATGTAATTTTTAGGTGTAAGTGTAGGGTTGGAAATAATTAAAATGTTACCTTTGCCAAGTAATTCCCAATGTATCCTCACTGGTACTGGGGTATAAATGCCTGCCGTTTTGATTCATGGTCCAGTCACAAATCCTCAGCTGTCAATTGAAACCTAGCAGTCAGATATGGATCGAGCAGTACTACAGATTTTAGTATTTAAATGAACACATGCAAAGTAGTATTGTATATGGCATTAACCTTACTTCCCCAAGAGGCAACTTAAATTAAAAAAAAAAAAAGCAAAAGAAAATCTTATTCTGAAAAGCAAAATTCTTGGACTTTTTTTTTCTTAGAAAAAAGTTACTACAATATGCTTCTCCATTAATTAAAGCATACAGAGAAACAAGTGTTTAGAACATAACAATTAGCCATTATTAGAATACAAATTGAGCTGAAATAAAAGCAAACACGTTAATGTTCAATAGAGATATATTTTAGAAAGAAAATAAAAATGCTTTTGTTTTATGCAACATACCAAATAATCTGCACTGTGTAAAATAATCAATAACTTTAAGCATGCAGTTGGCAAAACAGAAGACATGCAGTTTAGAGGAGGAGGCCCCACCCCGCAGATATTCGCCCTAACTGAGATATGGAAGCGTCCATGTAGTCAGTCACTAAGTGTGTTTTGCTTGAAGTGGCCTTGTTTGGAAAGGCTGCTAAGAATTTTTACCTTGATTTTAAATTCAGAAGGATCGCATCTGAGCGACTTCGCTAGTCTGAAGAAAGTAAAGGAATACATTGAATACAAGCTGAAACAAATTCTTCCCAGAGCTCCAGGAGCATCAGCTCTCTACCCTTCAGAGATCCTTTGGGTAACCCTATCCAGCTAGCTCTGTTTGGTTAACAGCTGCTCTACAGTGCTAGCAGATTTATTGAAAAGATATATTGCTTATTTTTACGCTTAAGAAAGTAAACTTATCTGGCTTGGGGTGGGGGAAACACACTAGAAAATCATGGTTTTTAACCTTTAGAGAGCCAGGCTATAAATTAACTGCATCCTGCACTGAAATTTACTCGCCCTGAAATCCACTGCTGCTCTGCAATTGAGAACTTTTAGATGATGACTAGAGCCAAGATGACTGTAAACTTAGGATAAACTGTTCTAATCTATTCTGATAACATTATGGGCAAAAAATGTTAGCCATTGAGAATCTTTGTTTTTCCTCTTGGATTCAGGTTTCTTTACACTCTAAGTAACAGTGGCACTGGAGTTTTAGAATGATAGTTTTCCTACAAAAAATACAATATATAGTTGCCAAAAATATGTTTTTATTATATTGATGTTTCAGTAAATGTGATTTTACAAGTTAATAATCTGGGGGAAAATCTCTTTATGTAGGTAGATAGGTATGATAGATAGATAGATAGATAGATAGATAGATAGATAGATAGATAGATAGATAGATAGATATAGAAGTAGGGATTGATGGATTTGTAGTTTCTGTTCGGGATATATATCAGTTGGAAGTCACAGGTAAACAAACAAAACAGATCAGGAAGAAAAATAGCTATTAAAAACATAGTATAACAGAAGACCATTTGCTCACTTAATATAGATTCTTAGATTTTTTTTCCCTTCTTTCCTTCTATCTCCCCCACTCCACCCTCTGACATATACACTTTGAAGATGACAAGGTCTTTCTATATAGCCCAGGCTAGCCTGGAATTACAGATCTTCTAGAGCTAGCTTCCAGAATTCTGGGATTTAAAGCATGCACCACAATAATAGGCCCAAGATTATTCAGTTCTTAAAAGAGGTCACATAATCAGAATTTCAAATGTGATAGGGTAAATTGCTTGTGTGTGTATGTGTGTACATCTGGTCTTGGAACTTGAACTCAGTGCCTGGACACTGTTCCTTAGCTTAGATACTCAAGGGTGGTACTTTACCACTTAAACCACAGCTCTGCTTCCAGCTTTTTGGTGGTTAATTAGAGACAGGAGTCTCAAGAACTTTTTTGCACAATCCTCCCATCTCAGCCCCCTGCCTTAGGATTACAGGTGAGAGTCATTCATGCCCAAATTACTTGTTTTGAATAAGAACAGAGTAAGCCAGTTGTGCATTTGAAAACATGGGTTTTAAAAGGCTTATGAAAATCTAAAGGCTGTTTAAGGAACTAGATGGTGTGTAGATTACCTTAGGAAGCCCTTACTTGATTAGGTTCATAGCAATGAAAATGTTCATTCTCAATCCATTAAGCACTCCCAAGAAGAGAACAGCATATGCAGGAAGTGGCACCTCTTACTTCTATTAATTATTAGATACAGGCTATTTTCTATGAAGTTCTTTCTCTCGGACTGGAGTTCTCCAGAACTGGATACACTTAAACTAGGGGATCCTGAGTGGCATTCCCTGGTGCACTGCCCTGCAGAAACAGTCTCCCTGGAGAAATGCTTATGTCAGTTGAATTTTTTTTTTTTTTTTTTTTTTTTTGCCAGTCCTGGGCTTGAGCTCAGGGCCTGAGCATGTCTTTGGACTTTCTTAAGGCTAGAGCTCTACCATTTGAGCCTCAGCACCACGTCCAGCTTTTTTCTATGTATGTGGTACCGAGGAATTGAACCTGGGTCTTCGTGCATGCTAGGCAAGCACTCTACCACTAGGCCAAATGCCTAGTTGCTCATGTTTTGTTTGTTTAAGCAATCCTAAAAATGTCAAGTGGGTTACTTTTTATCACCTGTTGATCATTTAAAATGGACATATATTTGAACTTTTTTAATTACCTCAAAAGGGGTTGCTATTCATATATATATACATGAGTATATATCTGCATATATGCATGAAATACACCCTCCCTCACAGAAAAATATTCAAGACATACGAAGTATTTAATAAATGTATTTAGCAATGATTTAACTTCAAAGAAGTTGGCAGGATAGTGTTATAAAAATCTCATTTACTAGAGATGCAAAATATAACTTAAAATTACTTGTCTATTCAAACTATCACTAAAAATTAAAATGTTTTCAGAAGTATCTCAGTAGACATGTTTGTACTTGCTTTTAAAGAAGTTACTTGAGCAAGAGGCTTTCTATATTTTCTTTATATTAATAAACTTCTCACTACATAAAGCAGCTGTTAAGTTAGCCAACCACATGATACAGGGAAATTTTAAAACAATAGCATATACAGGAGAAAGTAAATAATTAAAATAAGAATTATCTAGTTATCAAATATATCCATGATGATGGTTTTTTTTTTTTAAAAATAGGGTTTCTAGAAATCTTATTTAACTAAGATAGTTCAAGATCAAGCAAACTTTGAACTGAAGAATTAACATTAAGTGTATTAAAATTTCTTTGGGAGTCATGTTGAATACTTTTCTATTAAAATTAAGTGTACTTAATGAAAATAATTTAAAAATATGGTTAGAACAGTATATACCAGAAATTCAAATACTTGGGAAGCAGAGGAAGCAGATCTGCCTGCCTCCCTCCCAAATTAGTTTTTTAATTCATAAATATTTTAAATAATTAATTTCTTTTTAGTTTAAAGTTACGAGTTCTTAGATTATGTCCTAGAAGAGGATCAAGTGTTAAATAGTTTTGCTGTCAATTCTTATTTTTAATTCAATTATTGGCACATAAATACATGCCCTTCATTTATATATTTATATATTTACCACTGCACAAAGCTTCAATAGAACTAATGATTGTTCCTATTTTCACTTAAAAACATAGGAAGTGGCTTCTTTTCTCATAGAAATAAAAGCTAAAACATCAAGTGCACGTTATTTGGAAAGTTAATTACTTTTCTAATATAGATTCTAAGTCAGACTTGATAATGTGTATATTATGAGACTACATGTTCATAAAATTATTATAACCCTTGTTCATAAAATTATTATAACCCTTTCTATGTCCTTTGTGAACAGGAAGTGAGATTGTCTAATACTAAGAAAGAAGTAATGGCAGAGTGTTCACTGCATATTTTCTTAGGATGAGGGCTCTGTCACTTCTCTACAAGGAGGATCGTGTTCCTGGAACAACTCAAAATGAGACTGTGTCAGAAAAGCAAGGCTTGGCAATATCATGTTTCTCTCAGAAATCTGCATGAGGGAAGTACCTAAGATAAACTACACTCCAATAATTATGTATCTGACAGTCATAAAGAATCAATAGTGCTGGTAATTTCAGAATAAGAGCTTGTACACTCAAAAGAGGGCCCTTCAACGTTCTTAATGGGAGCTTTGGTTAAATGCATAGCAATTAGCTTTGGGAACAAAAGAAAGAAGGTAAGCAAAATGTTCTGCTCTGCCAGGCTCAGCAAAAGGCTGATGTACAACAGTCTCTCATGATGACAACTCTCAACTGAACCAATAAACCATTAAACTGTAACCAGAATAATCAACATGGGCAAATTTACTTTTTCACTTTTTTTTTCTTTGTAGGTTTACAATGACCCTCAGGAGATTATCCTGAAATGTATGTTTTATGTTCTTCTGAGTGTTTTTCTTTCTCTAGAGGCCTGAAGGAAACAGATTTTTTAGGGGATGGGGTTTTTTTTGAGGGGGTTAAAAAGATTAACACCTCAACATTCATATTCATTTAATGGTTCGTTTAATGGAGTTTTATTTTATTGCTGTTATTAATTATCAGCTATGGAACAAATAAAATGGCCTCTGAATAAATAGTATATAACTTGCTGAAGAAGCAAAATAATCATGATGAAATTAACCAAAGAGAGAGACAGAGACAGAGAAAAACTTCTACTATTTTCTGACATTTCTTGACATTTAATTTAATTAAGAAAAAGTTCAATTAGCGTGGTTCAGGAGCTTAAGAAACATTATTGACCATAAGTCATATACTCATATTAGAAAATAAAATATTTTTCCAATGTACCTATCATGAACTTGTAAGCTTTAAGATTTAAAGAGATGTTGGAGACAAGGCAATTTAATTCTTTATTTTAATTCCCAAGATAAGGATCCAGAAGAACAAGGTTTAACACCTTGTCCAACAACACAATGTCCCGACAAACTGATTGCTAATCCCAAGTTCTCCGCAACTAGGTTCCTTGTCATTGTTGCTTTCTTATCCTATTTCTTTTTTAAAAAGAATTGTATTTTATTGTTGGGGTAATATATACAGGGGTTACAGTTACATTCGTTAGGTAGTGGGTATATGATACCTCAAACCTTGATATCCCTTCTCTTGTTTTTTATCTTATTTCTCATGGATAGCTGAAGAATATTTAAAGATGAAATACCTATGCATATTTCTTTCAGAATGGTTAAGTACTTTCAGGAATAATTCTACCTTCTGTTTTTGTTGTTTGAAATGTCATGCTATATTTTCATATTGATTAGAATAATATATCTGTATTTTAGCCTTCCAAAATTAGAAAAGGTATGCGAACAAATGAATAAATGATAGAATATATTTTTAATTTAAGAGCAAGCCAACAAGCTAGATATTTCCATTATTTTTGGCTGAAACTTCCTTTAAATATGCTTCCTTTCAAGTCAGCATACGTGAAAACTGACCTCTTACCATTTACATACCTACCCAAAAGTCATGTGATAGGGTTTTACATCAAGCTGTCAATTATGATAAAAGACACAATAAGAATAGCCCCAGTGTTGATAGCCTGCTTCCTGACTTGATTGAATAGTTTGCTGACAGTCCACTTGTGTCCTTCCCATTTCTTGCCTCATTAATAAATGCCTAATTTTTCCAGCAGTTTTAATGTGTCAAACTTCAGCTTTGTCATTTCCAGAAATGCTATAAAGAGATCTCAACGAATACCTCAGTTAGTAAAAAGAAGAGAAGAAAGAAAAGAAAGAAAGAAAGAAAGAAAGAAAGAAAGGAAGGAAGGAAGGAAGGAAGGAAGGAAGAAAGAAAGAAAGGAAGGAAGGAAGGAAGGAAGGAAGGAAGGGGGGGCAATTTCTTTAAAGGTTATTTCTGTGTAACAGACACTTTCCGTGTAATAGTTTTTGAAACTCTAATTTCAAATTCGATGTAGTATTGAAAATATTTTGATATAACCTAGCTCAGTAACTGAACTTGAAATAATAGCATTACACAGTCATGCAAGCAGTATAACATGCTGAAGCAGAGCACCAATGAAATCCATGCAATTGTCACAAGGACCTGATGCTGTCAGGCTACTCATTCAATAGCTCTAGTCATAGGTAGCATGTACATATAGTCAGGAGATCACCATTCTGAACTAGTAAAAATGTCTTATTACTTACAAACTAGACCTTATTTATTACTTTTGTTTCATGGGCACTTGTTCTGCCTAAAATCTCGAATGTCTATCAAACATTCATGTGTACCTTGATGGCCATATTGAATGCTGATCTTTTACTTCTCAACAAGAACCTTATTTATGGTGAATTCCTATTTATAATTTGCAATAAAAAATGTCTAAAAATGTTGCATTGACATGTGATAGCAGAGATTTATCCTTAATATGACCTTATACTCAATTGTAATCGTGATGGTCAAACTCACTCTGTCTTCTTTAAATTGATAAAATTTCTAGGATACCAAATAAAGGCCTCACATTAGTAAACTTATTATGAGGTGCAAATTTAAGTCAGATGCCTCATATTACCCATTAATATTAAAAATGTTAGACTAGATTGATTTCTAATTTATAAGCAACATCCAATATTTTGCTAAGTAATTTCATTTTCTCAGAGAGATAAAATAGTAGTAAAGAAACTACTGTCTATAGTAAGAATATGCAAACTGTGTTTATAAAGTTGAAAATAGGGAAGGAAACAATGTATTTTACTGAATTTCTATGAATGTCAGAGGTATATTCCACACTTCTAAAAACATTCCAAATTACAATAAAACCTTTCTTAGTAGAATCTAAGAGAATTCAGTTGGTCAAAGCAAGACCCAAGAGTTTTTCATGCCACCAATTATTTTCTAATAGAAAAATTTTAAGAAAAACTAAAATTCTAATTTAAATTCTGCTTTTAAGAATTGTTTTCCCAACATGTCAACATTAAATGCAATAATGCCAATAATTCCCAAGACTGACATGTTCCAATCTTTTTTTTTTTTTTGCCAGTCCTGGGCATTGAACTCAAGGCTTGGGCACTGTCCTTGGACTTTCTCAAGTCTAGAAATCTACTACTTGAGCCACAGCACCATTTCTGGCTTTTTTCTATGTATGCGGTACCGAGGAATCAAACCGGGGTCTTCGTGCACGCTAGGTAAGCACTCTACCACTAGGCTAAACTCCCAGTCCTACGTTCCAAATCTGGAACCCCATTCAGGATTGTGTTCAAAGATAAAGAGAAACTCTAAAGGCAAGTCCTGATTAGCTGGCATGAGCTGGCTACTTTGACTAATTAGAAAGGATTACTTTTAATGGCAAGTTATCAACTGGTTTACATGAATTTTTGAAAATATTCTTCATAACTGTGATTTTACTTTTTAGATTCAAATGAGGCATCACAGTTGTAATGAGAATGAATTCCAATGTCAAACTAAGCTAGTTAGTGTTCAAGACAGTTAAAGGCCTGTACTGATCCTTAAAAATTGAAAAAAAAAACCATAAATTGTATAATTACAACTACATGTATCAAGTGTGAAAGCATATGTACATATACTATTCAGATGTTATTCATTTTTTTTAGATCATCATCATATTATTCATATAGGTAAAGGGCAAGATGATATTCTCCATGTCAGTTTAGGAATAACAAATATACTTGTGTGCTAAAAATGTCTGTATGGAAATTCTACTGTCTTATAATTTCGTGAAAAGCTTGGTCAAAGAGAGTAAAAATTATTCAATAATTTAAAATGTATTTAAACTCC
Organism: Megascapheus bottae; assembly: GCF_031878675.1. Classification (NCBI taxonomy): domain Eukaryota; kingdom Metazoa; phylum Chordata; class Mammalia; order Rodentia; family Geomyidae; genus Megascapheus; species Megascapheus bottae. Next base: position 44,437,649 of record NC_143511.1, read on the forward strand.
AATTTATGTAGGCAATATTAAAGTTCTTTTGTTTAAAAAAGCACTCAACAATCCACATCAATACTTTTCATAACCTAAAGGAATAAATCATTATAAAGCAACCTCCATGAACTGAAGAATGTACCTGGTAATGATATTTATTTTTCAGGGGTCATGTATATTAAAGGTTACAGGGAATGTTTAAAAGAACACTCTCAAAAGAAAACCATTGCCTCTCTAATTCTGAATTTATCCTAGCTAATATAAAATGATTGATTACCTTTATTTCATGTACCCCTTGATTTTCCTTTTCATTCATCATTGAATGCTTTAAACCAAATGCATTTAGAACCTGCCGTTAGAAGAGTGGTCTCTTTTAAATCTTTGTAAAGTAATGAAAGGGCACAGTAAATCAATCTCGTTTGTGCTGTAGGAAAGAATAACCCTTACTCTACTGAGTCATTCCAACTATTTCTTTCTTTCCATATCTAGAGGAGAAACATAAAACTTCATCTCGACTAGTCTTAAAATGTAAAAGGTAAAATAAAATTTTAATTAGAATCTTAGTTTATATATATAATACATATACACACATATACACACAATAAGCTATGCATTTATATTTTCTGCAGATGTTAGAATTGCAGTTCATTATAAATTTGGAACACTGGGCTTCTTCAAATGAAAAAGTGGTACTAGCCTTATTCATTATACAGAAGAAAGAAGACAAATGATCTACCTGTATGGTATTTTAGTATCTTAATTGTAAAGAATACATAGACTTCTCTTCCAAGACCAGTATGCATTATGTATTCCATAAATATCAACTGCATTTAACTGAAAATATATGCAATCATACCCTAATATACTCACTTAACACTGTCCACTTAAATAACAAGTGGCAATCCTTGATTTAAAGTTTGCAGTATAGAATTCATATGTATTTTTCTAATCAAAATGTGCCCGGATCTCTTTTTTTTTCTTTTTATTCGTGGGTCATGGGGCTTGAACTCTGGGCCTGGGCTCTGTCCCTGAGCTCTTAAGATCAAGGCTACTCCTTACCACTGGGCCTGGGCATTGTCCTTGAGCTCCTCAGCTCAACGCTACCATACTACTATTCCTGGAGCCTCGGCCTCACATCCCATTTTCTAGTGGTTAATTGGAGATAAGAGTCTTTAGGGCCCAGGTTGGCTTTTAACAGCAATCCTCAGATCTCAACTTTCTGAGTAGCTAGGATTACAAGCGTGATCCACCGCAGCAGCCTGCCCAGTTCTCTTATCTAAAAGAAAAACTCATATTTCACAATGCTTCCTAAGTTTCCTTAATTTATCTTTAGATCTATGAGAGAAGTAACTTTTATGTTAATGAATTTTTGTAATCATAATTATATGAAGCTCCAATATTAGTCACAGTAGTAAAAAATAAATATTGCCCTGGCTTAGGACATTTGGGAAAGAGGAAGATTGAGCCCACATACAGGGGATTGGAATATTATAATATGTTATTTAACACTTTAGTGTTAAATAATGGACACGCGTTATATGAATTAAAAATTCACTGGAAATTAGAGATGTGTCATAAAGAATAATGCAAATCTTCATGACAAAAATATTTCTCAAGCCCAATAAATACATACATTTGTCAAAGAGGACCATTATTGTAATTATAATGCATTTCATATTAAATAATTTTAGAGGTATAAAAAGCAATATTCCAGAGAATTATGTTGAAAGGCCAATGATAGGCAAAAACCACCTAATTACTTTTTAGTTTTCATAACTGTATACAGATGTTTTCAGTTAATACTCAGTCTTGTCTCATTTTTTTCCTTCTTCTAAACATGATAAAACATCAAATATCCTGAATAAGCTATATCATTACAGTTTTCCCTAAACTCTGTATGTTGTGACCTTTAATATATGCAGTCTTCCATGTTGGCTTGAGGATGGAAAGGATTCAAGAACTTGGCATGAAGAGATAGGCCCCAAAAAGCATTAAGAGAGGAGGGCGGGTTTAGAACAAAGTAAGAAACCCTGTCACTTGCTACATAAATTAAAATTCATCTCTACACACAGAAAACTGACACATGAAGAGCAAGTTGGTTAATACCAGCTCTTAGCCATTACGGCCTACATTCCCTTATGAAATACTTTGCATACTGTCAATTTCAAACTGCTCTCCTAGCAAAACTTGACAGCAATAAACATACATATCATAAAATACATCTAAGTCCTGAAAGGTTTAGAATTATTCCAGTTACCATGTAACTAGAATCATGGGATTTCTCTATGGGTAGGCTGAATGCTTTGAATGTGGCTAATTTGTTTATAAACCACCATTAATCCTGGCTGTATATTTTCACAGTTTGGGTAAACACTTCATTTGCATTAAATTTACAGCATTAATGAGATGTGAAATTTAAAATGCTACTTGAAACATAAATGATGTAAGAAAGCAGGACCAAAAAAAGTGTTTTATCACATCTGAAATCACTAAACCAATTTAAACCTATTAAAACAGGAATGATGTGTTGCCTGAGATTTTAGCTTCATAACTCATCTTCCTGGGCTAAAGCACAAAAATGAGGAGTAAAACATCTGGAAAATATGTAACTGCTTCAAAAAACACAATTTATGTACTGTTCTGACTCTAGTTGGCATTAAAAATTGGTTTTGGTGTTTGCCTTTGAGAGCTAGAGGCTAGTTAAGGTCTCAACAGTCAGGAAGACTATGAACATACTCGGGCTGAAACAACAGTGTTCACAGATACTGTCAATATATTCTACAGAGATGGAAGAATTTCTAAGTCAATTTGAGAAGTTCTGTTCAGAGAGTCAAGAAACAAAGGATAAATGAGAAAAAAATGGAAAACGAAGCGATCAATTTTGATCTCAGAAGCCCCGTGAGCCCCATCCTCAGTCCAGATCTGAGAGGCAACATGGAGAAAAGCGCCGAAGCAAAGCGTGGCTACCCCAGTACACCTGTGTGAAACGTGCCCACCTGTTGCTGATGTAGGAAGGATGGGTCTCTTGGGCTTAGTCCCACATATCGATTGGCTTGAGATGTGCCTGAGGCTGTGTAAGCTGATTAAGGAAGAACAAAAACAAAGATAAAAATTGTGAACTATCAGAATGAACACCCTGTCCATGTATAAGAAACCCAGAGAAGTGGGATTTGCAACCAAAAAGACAGGGTCTCCATTTCTCTTTTGTCTGAGTGAATATCAAGTGATAGAAAAGAAATGGTAACTCTATTCAAGTCATCTAGTTTATTCCCCACTAAAATATCTGAGTAAACCATGTCCCCTCTTTTGGTGTATGTGTCTCTCATTTATGTGCTCCAGGTAGTCCTGCAGGGTTATTTCTGAGATATAGCTGGGAGATAGATTAACAGTGACCTAATAATAGAATAATAATCAAGGATGGTTTGTAATGCTAAATGTAAAACTAAACTGAAAGACTTCAGGCAAAAGTGTTTTAATGAGAAGTTTTAAGCAGTTGTGTTTGATGAGTATGAGTATGAGTATGGGATGGTATGTATTAACTGAAATTTTTCACTAAAAAGAAAAATCTAGTATTTTTGTTTTTAAGGATTCCATTTTATTAAGAATGTTATTTAAAATGAATCAACTCAGCACTTCATTGAATGTGGAAATGTCACCAAGTTTGATAGAAATGTTTTTGAAAATAATTTCTATAAAGTAAATAAAAAATATTGTCTTGTGACTGGCCAGGAAGGGAACTGATTGCATCTTTTAAATACTTGGTCACCTGATAGTAAATAAACAGAGAGGGTAACACTCCTCACAGTGTGGTGGTATTGTCTGCAAGTGCATTTTGTACTCAGTGCTTTTGGTACAGACTGATGAATTTTCCACAGGAAAGGTCTTTGTGATTCTAAAAACTTTTGCTTTCTTCCTAGCACTAACTACACTGTTGCATGTCAGAATAGCAGAGAACTAAATTTTCACAATATATTACACCTATAAGCCAGAAGAAAGCTATTTGCTTGGTTTAAAACCATCAGATTAATGAATTCAGGCACTATTTTAAGTAGAATAGCATTTTAAAAAATCAATATACTATTCTGTATAGCTTTTTTAAAAAAAATCAATACATTATTCTGTAATTTAAAGGATTGCAGAATTTGATCCTGGAGACTTGTTAGGTAAGCCCTTGATAGAAACTCACAGTTCATCTTTACTTCTAGCTAATAAGTCCATATAGGGACATAAGCAATCAGTGGTCCTACTCTATTTCCAGGCTCTGGAATTTAACACAGGACTGGAGCTCCAGAAAAGAGATACTCTTACAAAGTAAGCAATAAATCTGCACACTTCTTTTTTTTCCAATTAGGAAAAAGAGGTTTCCATGACTTCTTTGCTTTCTTTAACTTTACGGACTTATCAGATCAATCTTTGACCAGTTGCTCCTTTTTGGTAGTGCTTAGGCTACTGGAACTACAAGTTTGTTGATAAAGAAGAAAAATGATTCACTAGATTTATTTTACATGGGAGTTTGAAATGAACTGATGCTGTCATTTTACTTAATGAAGATACATCTCTTCATATTTTACAATATTATTAGTCAAATCAGATCCCTTTTTGAACAACCTATATGTGACTACTGAAGCAGTTCATTAATGAATAGGCTGAAAGAACTGCTGTTAGTGGACTCTGATTACTTAGTACACAATAAGACTTGCAGACATTTCTGGAACTTAATTTGTTCATTTATAATTGATGCTTTCAATTATTTTCTGAAAAGCTTGTTTTCTATGTGCTTTTGTTTTTAAACTGATAACCTTGTTTCCACATAGATGACATGATATTCACTTTTTAAATTTGAGTTGTTTTTTTTTCTTTAGGTCTAAGAGCATGGCTCAGGGGTGGATTGGCTGTATGGTAAACTGAGTTCAAACCTAGTACTTCCAGCTTCCAATTTGAAATTTATAGGTGTATAGCAAACCTTTAAAAAGGTTTCATCCATTTTCCCATTTAGAGACGTGTTCACTTTTGTAGGACCCTCTTCCAATAAGTCCATTACCAAGCATTAATGATTAATGATGGGTGTTGAATCTGGATGTATTCATTTGTAGGGGGGCTAATGAATTTTGAGAAATAAAATCTGAGATTAACTGTATACTTAAAGTATTACTCATTTTCCTTAAGTTTCTAAGACATCATCAAAAAAAAAAGTTCCAATGGCCAAGAAAAAGCATGTGATTGGCCTTTGTTTGTGTAATTCCACACAGCAATTTCCAGAGCTCTAGGATTTCCTTGCTCTTGAAAACACAGGCAGCCTAACTTTAAGACATATTTATGTAATTGTGGACGTGGACGTGTATGCTAATTCCAACTGTGTGCCATTCTACTTCTATTTGTCCACATTGACTTCACTTCTAAGAAGCTGGTAGTTTGAGTGAAGACAAATGAAAAGTCTTTTCTTATATACTTCTGAGTATTCTACATGAAGAAGCAATGGAATCATTTGGCTAACTGATATGTGCTGCTTAAGAGTAATAGCTAAATCTATGGCATTTAAAATATTGTGTCCCATTAATACATATACAATCTAATGTTTCATGATAGGAAAAATAATAAAATGGTTTAAGGAAAAAGTTGCTGATAAGGAAGTGCAAGTAACTTGCATGTGCTTTATCCTAAGCTTTCAGTGTTCTTGCTGCACCCAACATTGTGAGCCTATTCCTAACCATTACATAACTTACAGCAAGGTAAGAGTGCAATTATCTTAGAGAGGCACTGACTCAGTCTGTCTGGTGTAGGGGCTTGATTGCTATAGGAATGTTCCAATAAGTACAATTATCTAATCTTTCTTTTGTGATATAAAAACCTTGCACACTGTGTTATGTTATTCAGTGTGATTTCAATGTATACCTTGAACGAGCAGGCATGGCTTATTTATTTTCTCTTATAGTCATTTTTTCTCAAACAAATATGCTTCTCCCTTTTCAAATACGATCCACAGATGGACATTTGATAAGGGAGAGCATGTGACAGCCAGGCAACATACATGCCTGCTTGTTCCACTTAAATGAGAAATCTCCATCGGGTCAGGTACCTGGAAAAGTCGCTGTGTTTTCCATCTTGGATCATTTATCCAATGGCAGCACCTTGGATGGACATTTCTCATTTCCTACAGAAATACTTACTGGTTGCTGTAGGTGAAGCTGCCTCACCTTCAGTGGATGTAGTGATGGGTTTAGTATCTGTCATGGTCAGGGTCACAGGTCGCACTGCACTGGGATGGGGAGAGGGTGCCAAGACAGGTGTGAAATGGCCAGGCACTTTCCCTACTACTTGACCACTGCTGTTAGGCTACAAAACAAAAACAGAATGCGGGTGAAACAATCCAAACGGCAGTCATCTTGTTTAACACATGCAGTCACGTGGATCCTGCATGTTGGTAACCGCTATGCCCTCTCAAGTATGAGTTGGTGGCCAGTCAATGGTTAGTAGTAATAAGGAGAAGACTTTTTCCTCTAAAAAATAAAATAAAAAAAGGTTTTCTTCCTGAAAACACTTTGCACAGTGACTCTGTCTTTACAATATCCCTGTAAACCAAGTAGACTTGATTCGTTCATCCAGTAGGCCAGAAAATGCATAGGAGACTCCAATCTTTAACACAAGCTAAAGTGAACTTCGTTCCTAAACTACCTATCTTTGGATCCCAATGATGCCTTATTCTCTGCTCTTCTAATCAGAGTCAGCTTGTCTTTCATAACAGAATTTTCCTCCTAATTGAGAATATGATCAACACAAGGGATACAAGAACAGCTGGGATAGGAAACACATCTCACTGTAGTTTTGATAGCTTACAGCCAAGGATCCATTCTTCTTCAAGCAAGACTCTGGCTTTCTCTCAAAAGCAGACTCACACACATACCAGGCAATTTAGACTCCAGTGTCTCCACTCAACTTCTAATGCAGATGCAGTGAGATATAAAGCATCTAAAATTTAAGATGCACACAATGATGTAAAATGCCAAACTAGCTCTGACTTTTCCCACAGAAAATTAAAATGTACTGAAGTAAACTGCGGTAGGATAATGAAACACACTTTCCTATTTGAGTGAAACTTCCACTGTTGTGTATGGACAGTTACATGGAACATTTAGTGTTGCCATTTGTGAAAATTAACTGAGAAATGCCCTCTGGAGAAAGAAGTAAAGATGTTATCTTACTTTTAGTTCCCTGGTAGAAAAACAGTTTATGTGGTAGAAGACAACATCCTACAGGTCCACTGAAGGAATCTTGGAATAAATGACTCTAGACAGAGGACGCTACTTTTAAGAACAGTCATGCTGCACTGATTGACGCTTATAACAATTCTACAGGAGGTTATTCTCTGCAAAGATCTTTACAATCTCAACTGTTAAAAGCAAATAAAGCAATGAGAAGAATATTTATCTAAATAATATGTATAAATTAGAAGCCAACATTTCTTTAAAGAAAAAGATAAATAGCTTTTGGTACCTACATGCTGTAACTTAAGAGACATTAAGTTTCAGTGTTCTGTGGAAGCTATTTTCTTTATTTGGTAAAGAAAATGCACTCCTAGAATATTCTGACTATTTATCATGGGTAATTTTAAGTATTTAACTTTATGGCAGGAAAATTGACCAGAGTTTTCCTCTACGGAAACCTATGGGAGAGTTATATCTTTAAACTAATTTTATTCAAAATATTCCACTGAATAGCATGACTGTCTCACTGTAATTTGTGCAGCAGTAATGTAATTAATCTCCAAATTACTGTGAGGAGGAAAAGGCATCTCAGTTGCTTGACAATACATATTAGCGCAGCCCGGAGGAGGCCGGGAAGGAGCAGCTGACTATGGGTAAAGCTCCAACTTTTTCCCCATTTCTAGAGCTGAAAAGGTGGAAACCAAGAATTCTATTGAAAAGCAATCCCGTTAGTTTTGAGCTAACCATCAAAGTAGATATGCTGTTCCTAAAAATGCACTTATAAAAGATCCATTTTCCTTATTAAGGAAAATAGTTTATTTGTAAAGAAGTCTATCAATTTGGGTTATTTGAATACTGCAAATGACTCCTTTATAGGTCTGACTGGAGGAAGAGGAAAGCTCTCATTTTATCACTCATGAAATATTCATTGGCAAAGTGTTTTTGTAGAGGGCTCACCAAAACACTTTGATAGTACCTACCTTGAACAGGAGCAGAATGATGCCAATCTTTTCAAGGAGATGCTGTCACTGGAAATATTAAGTTGTGTGTTCAGTCTGCAAACTTTTCTACTGGACTTGGAGAAACACAATCTTACAGATGTTTCTCCCCTTTTAAGTAAAAGGGACAAAGAAAGAATTCCCAGGCCAAAGCCAACTCTTTTAAGACCAAGGAAGACATGTGTGTGCGTGTGTGTGTGTGTGTGTCTGTCTGTCTGTGTGTGTGTGTGTGTGTGTGTGTGTGTGTTCAGTTCTGCAGTATTTTAAACAGGTGAGGCTATGTACAAAGCTTCTGTCTTTTAAAGCTGCTATTGGAATGAAACTCTCATACTCTGGAAATGAAAGACAGGTGTCTTATCTGAAGCTGAACCTGATCAGTATTGGGAGAGGATTATCCTACTTAGTACATTGTTCCTATTATACAGAATCCTGAGAGAGTTCTTGCCTTTTGTCTTTTAACTGAGATGAGAGTAAGATACTAAGCAAGATCTTTACCTTGAAAACTTAAAAACCAAGAACAATAAAGGCAGATTATCACCTACTATGCTCTCTTAACTTATAAAGAAATAGAAGTATACGTAAAACAAGCACTGAATAATTAAAGAAATGCATAACACTAAGGGCCTGATTTTAATTTGCATAATTTTTCCCCTAACAGTGCCTAATTAAGACATCAGTTTAAAAAAATCCAATGGAACTCTAAGATTTTCCACACTGAATTAACGTTAAAGACTTTTAATGGATGTCTTAATTAGACTTTGTTATTCAGGGAAATTCTACACAAATTAAAATCAGACCTTGTGTGCACTATTCCCAGCTGAGTCTAGCAAAATGCTCTATGGAACTGAGAGTTTTGAAACCATCCTGACAGCAAATTTCATTTTTATCCAGCCCACTAAAATCCCAATCTTACTTGGTTGTCAACTGCATTGTAGTCATTACACAAGCCTGATATTTTCTTCTAAAATACAAATAGTAAGTTTAACTTCCAAATGCTTAGTTTCGTATGTGAGTCAGTAGAACTAAGATGAAGATAACTTTTTCTAAGTAACCCAAAGGTGCCTGGATATGTCATCATTCAAAAAAAAGAAACTATTTTGCTTCTAAAAGGAAGCAAATTTGTTAAAACACAAATCAAGACAAAACTTTTCTTTCTGTCTTTTCCTTAAGTATGATTGATATTTACACATTATTTACTTCCATTTCAGTAAGTTAATAGCAGTAATGACAGAATATTATAAAATTCCCAGAAGCATAAAACGTATAAAAAGAGGTAGACAGGAGTCTTAGAGATAGAAGAGAAAGCCAAATACTAGGCAAAAAAATCAAAATTATGTAGTAGTCTACTATAGATAGCACAATTACTGATAGATACATTTTTGACACAGAGACTATCTACTCGATTGTAGAAAACCCTCTTACACAAACTTCTATTTGAAGTGACCTCTTCCTAAAACAATCATATATGTAGGAAGTGAGAAATGCACATGAATCACTATTCTTATAGAATGAATCCCTAAAACCACCATACAATGTTTACCAGGAAAGAAAAGATGCCTCTAGGAATGCCACTCATTATTAAATAGAAGTCATGTCCCTGCAAAGAGTATTCAAGATGTCATCAAACAGAGAGAATGTTTATATTACAAAGCTTAGTTCAATAGCTAATAACTGGTCTATAAATACAACCATAAGTTTTTCTGTGTGTGTTTATTTTAGCACATACCATGTTCCTTCCTGAAATGAGCACTTTCACTCTGTGTCAAACCAGGTATTTCAGGGGCAGCAACTCCAGCACAGAACTCTTTTTTTTTTGGCAATGAATATTCTGCATAGACTTTCCCTTCGGTCAATGAAAAATTCAAAAACATCTTCAGAAATATACCCCTTTGGGGCAACACACTTCCTACCTGTCATTCATCCACCTGTACATAAAAACTTATTGAGTCACAAAGAATTTCCTGAAGATGGATTGCAAGGCTTGATGTTCTGCCAGACATACTGTCTGACTAACCTTCATGTCTTAAGGTTAGAGCTGGCCCATCTCCCTTAGGCCCTAATCTTATTAGTTTTTTTTTCCTTTAATTTTTACCTGGCTGGTTTGCGGACTGGATGGATCATAAGAAGGTACATAGTTCTTCAGAGTATCCTGAGGATTCAGGTGGGGAGGATATCTGATTGTTGGATGAGAAAAGTAGCTCGATGGGGCTGGAGGAAGGATAGCTTGTGTTGGAAATGGCAGCGGTGAGGGTGGAGGTGGAGTTCGAGTTGAGATGACTGCAGAACAGAAAAGGAAAGATTGGCTTGTCATCAAATGCCTTCATGCTTCATTTCAGTCCTAAAGAATGCTGTGAAATATCACCACAGTGGATATCCACCACCAATGTCTATTTCAGCTTACTCATTTGATCCAAGTCGCAGATAAATGTGAAAAAACTACAAATAAATGTTTAATGTTTTATGAGATAACATAGTGAACAATAGGAAAACAAATCCTTTTCATGACTTATAAATGATAATCGTTTGGAATGACTTTTCTAATCTTATAATTATGTAAAAAAACAAAAAAACTTTCAAATGACATATTGCTTGCAGGAAATACAAAAAATTAAGAATGTATATTGTAAAACAACCATAATTTAATGATCACAGCAGAGCTCTTTGAATATTCTGGTCACTGTTTCTGGGAGTCTTCTGAATTATTAATACAAATGCAGATTTCCTGAGCCTAAACCTAGCCCTGTAGGTTAGGACCAGGAAGGAAGAATGGTGCCAGAAAGTATATTTCAATCTAGTGCCCTATGTAGTATTTCCCAGCACAGAAATTTGAGCACCTTTCATCAAAAGATGTATTTCAGAGGATAGTTATATACTTTTTAAAATTCCTTGTGGAAGTATTACACATGCATACCAACTTGAAAGTATACCTTAAGGAAATATAAACATCTAAGTATTACTGCATATCTTTTTATTTAGTGTTTAAATCTCAGCTCAATTTAATCATTATCTCTGTTCATGGGATATACATGTATCTCTGTTGTGTTTCCTCTTAGTTTCAGAACCAATTTGGCTTGAGTACTTCTGGAAAAGATCTCTATTTTTATTTTTATTATTAATTTATTAAGGGATCTCTTTTTGTTGCCATTGTCACTACTCAACTCTCAGTACAAATCTCTATACAGCCTGCTACTGTATTTGCATGGGCTGTAGCTGGCCTTTTATAATTTGATAGAGTATCATATTTCAAATTTAAAAATAAAATTGGCTATAGAATTTACCTATAAAAGTCATTCTGGTCTCTTAAAATATGAAAGAAACCCTAAATATAGTAAAAAATGTTTCCCTTCATTTTCAAAGAATTTATACATAATATAAACATGCATTTTTGCCTATACTATTTAATAGCCTTCAAAATTGTCTTTCTTCCTCCAGTCTTGCTCCTTATAACATATCCTTTATAGTTCTCTATGACTAATTTTTATTTAAAGCTTAACATCAAAATTATGTAACTTCTTTGCTAAATATCCTTAAATAGCTTCCCACTACTTTCAGATATTAGTCCTAATATATAATGCCCATTGTGTTTTATGACCTAGGCCTGGATAACTTCTTTGGCCTCAACTCTGGTCATATTAAAATGTGTGGATTGTTGGCTACAAGCAGATGCCGTGGATTCATGGCAGCTCCTTGCTGCAGTGACCGCTAAGGTACTAGTACATTTTGTTGCCTCTGCCTTAATCACTCTTCCTCCTGGTTTGTTGTTCCTTCTTATGATGAACTCATCCTTAAAACCTTCAAAACACATTTCTTCCCAGCACCTGCGACTCCTGGAAGTACACAATCCTGTTCATATTAGATGCCTGGCCAAGGATGTGATCCCTGACTCTGCACCACATAAGCTCTTTAAGGACAGAAACTGCTTTTTTCAGCCAAGATCCCTACAGTATGTCCTCCTACATGAACACTTACCAAACAAGAACCAAGGTAGAAGGTTTATTCTGGTTTTCTTAAATTTCATTATATAAAAATACAATGAAATTTTAGGCCATGCATTCTAGTTATATCAACAATAAATATTAACATAAACCTATAAACCAAAGGGTTCGAACAGATTTTATATCCTATAAGTAAAGATTTTAAAAGTAGTCAATTAATTTAAATAAGGATTATCTACCTATAGGTTAAAAGCACTAAGAGTATTGCTGTAACATATTTACATATAAATATTTTAGTTATATATAAAATTGTATATATTAGCTATGTATAAAACTATATATTTATATATAGTTAATTAGTATAGTCAATATATTTATATAACATATTACATATTTAGTTATATATATATCACATATATATATGAAACTTTTAGTCTATTCTTTTTTAGGGCTTAAGCATACTAAGTAAAATATATATATAGTATTATTTACTAGCTATATATAATATTTTTAACTTTTGAAAGATTTGTCATTAGCGAGTTAAAATACTAATGTGAAATACTGTATACTTTTACTTATTTAAATTAAGATATTAGATATAATATCTAGTGTACTAACTTAAAACATTTTTACATATGAAAGAATTGCCACATCAAATGCAATATATAACCTGCAAAATTAAGAACATTGAGGGAAAGGGATGGAGCTGGTGGGGGAGAATGATAAAAGAGATGACATTGCTCAAGTACATTGTGTTCATAAACTGCTGAACAGTAATACTTTTGTACAGCAACTTAAAGATCTTTTTTAAAGAGCCTCTTTTGAGGTTTATCTTTGTGATTGTTGTTCTTAATGTACTATGTGAAGTTATTTCTTTTCTCTTTTTTTCCCCCTTAAGGATTATCACATGCTGTTACTGTATCTGAATGTGGTACCTGGTATATTATATATACATTTATTTGTTTATTTGAAAAAGGGAAGGGAAGGGAAGGGAAAAACAAGATGAGTCAGAGGGTATGGGGGGAAGGAAAGTTAGAGAAAACTTGGGAAGGGGTAAGAATGTTCAAGAAGCAATGTCTCCATTACCTGATGAATGTAACTAACCCCTCTGTATATCACCCTGACAATAAAAAATAGCCTCTTTCGTCTTCTGATTTCACTTCCCCCAAAGTAATGATTTGTGTGCAGAAAACATCATCTATAGAAATAATACCTACATGAATACTTTTGGGGAAAACTTCAAAGCATACTCAAAAATCTGTTTTTCTTTTAGCAGAATACATAGAATTGTACATCTTAAAACAACAGTTAAGGTAATTAAATATTCTATTTTTCTAAAGTTCTTGAGATGATCATCTTTCTTGTAAAAAGGCCTGTTTAAATATTATTAAATTATGTATGCCTGGGAATCTTTTCTCATAAACTGATAAGAAAAAATATTTTTAAAAGATTGTAACCTTCTGTGTTGAGAGAAAAGGGTCATTATGAATAGAATGGTACACTTTTGTTCTGTGTCCTCAGGGTTTGGAACCTGAAGACAAAGGAAGACTTCTCCTCTATGCGTGCAAATCCTCACCACTGTGTGCGACTCCAGGTATTCCGGGATGGTGGTGCTGGGGGAAAGTGCTCAACCTTGGGGAAGAATCTTGTGGAGATGTAGAGCTGAACAATGGCTTTTCGGGCTTCTTCATTGTAGTTGGAGAAGACATATCTGCAAAGGAGGACAGAAAGATTCAAGTATTTTTCTCCCTTGGCTCTTTTACAAAATCTGTACTGAAGGTCAATGACCCAGATAAGTGAGAGCTTTAAAGAATCTGTCAGAAATATTCTTTGCTGAAACTAACCAAAGGTGTCATTAAAATTCATTTTTAGAATTGTTTCTATTACTAATGAAATCTTTAAGTTCTAAAAAAAAATCTAGGCATTATTTTTTCCTTTCCTCTCCCCGCACCCAAGTTCACATAAAGGTTTTCCTTAACTCAGCATTTCATTCTTTGATTTATGTGATACAGGGTTGTCTTTTGACCTGCTTGACTACACTGTGAAAACAAATAGGGCATAACCTGGTTCAAATGTGAAAAACAACCTTTGAGTATGCTGGTAAATATATCATCGATTTAACATCCTTTATGGAAAACTCATTCACTTGCTTAACAAAATAAATACATTCCTTAATTTGTTCACTGCACAAATATTTACAGCATTCCTCTATTGGCCAGATAAAGTGAGGGATGTTAAGAGAAATAAAAAGTAATCCCTGCTTTAGGGAACATTCATTGTCAGTGAGGAGGAAAATGATAAGAACAATTGTCCACAGTTGGGGGGGGGGGTGTGGAGAGCAGGGGTATTGTGACATTTGTTGCTATGTTCCTAGTCTCTATGTTCAGGGTCTGGGTCACCACAGCCTCCTCAGCTTACAGAACGTAACTGTCAGTGGTAACATTTTGGAAATGCAAATGAAGATGGAGTTCCCAAACATAAAATATTTAGTAAAGAGCAGGAATGAAGTGTATAAGTAGTTAGAAATGAAGTGTAGAGATGAAGGAGAGTAGAGTGGTTGGCAGGACTCATGCATGAAGGGCCATGGGTTTATTGTCCAAATTTTGTCCCTAGATTAGGAAAAGCTATAGATGGGCAAAATGTGATCACAGTCATCGTTTATAACAACCCTTCCAGAAAACACATGTAGACTGGATTATCCACAGTGGATCCACAAATCACTTATTGTTGAGATATCAATTTCATAAATATTTATTGAAGGTAGACACCTCACAAGTTGCTGGGGACACAGTAGTGAACTGGATTAATTTTCCACTTCTATAAAGGTTAAAATTTAGTAAGAGGATGAAGAAGTAAAAGGAAATTACAAAGGAGTATAAAATAAGCTATGATAAAAGCACATAGGGCTCCATTCCTCTGTTCTTTAATATTTTTGTGTGCTTGAAATCAGGGCCTTTTGAGCTTTTTTGCTCAAGGCTAGTAGAGCTCTACCACTTGAGTCATAGCTCTCCTTCCACTTTTGGCAGGTAAATTGATGATAAAAGTCTCACAGATTTCCTGCTTGGGCTGTCTTTAAACCGCTGTCCTCAGATCTCAAATTCTCAGTAGATTCAATTACAGGCATAAGCCACCAGTGCTTGGCTCTGCTCTGTAAATATTTAATACTACCAAAAGACTGGTTATAAAGGACTGAGACTGGAGATGGAACTAATACAATCAAAATATGAAGCAATTTACACAATCAATAACTGATGTAGAAGGTTCTCATTTAAGAAATTAGTTGGAACAGGGAATTCAGCAGATGACTCTTATTTGTAGAAATATATGTCTAACAAGCTGTCACCTATAGAAACTTTGATGAGTCATAGAATTTTTTTCTTCTTTCTCAAAAAATAAAAAGTCATTCTTCATGAAACCATAGCAATTAATGCCCGTACATGAAAAGGAAACATTTAAAGCAGAAGCACAAAAAAATAGACTAGGTGATAGACAAGGTGATAACATAAACAGAAGGTTTTGCCTAGTGGAAGTTCATCCACAGCTATATAGAGGAAAGAACCTCGATCACAATCTTCACAGTGTAGAAGAGGTACTACCTTTCCATTCAAAATTTAAACTTAAAAAAGAAATTAACTCTTAGATAAACAATAGGGGAAATTTCTTCAGACACTCCTATTATTACCAGTGCTTAAATACACATTTCAAAAACCTAACTGTGTAAATCAGATGCTTAAAAACTCCTTAATATAAATGATAAACCACAATATACATCATTTAAAATTAGTTAAATACAATCAAGGGCTTGGGAAGGACAGTTTCCTTCTTATACCTGATGATCAATTAAGACATCTGCAATCAGTGTAACTGTAACTATTAGACCATTCATTAAACCCAACTGAAACTAGAAATCTCTTTTCTTGTTGTAAAGACTTTACTTAGTAAAGAGAAAGTAAAAGCCATTCAGGAGTGTGAGCAGTGGGACGTGAAAGCCAATTGTCCACAAAGTGATCAGGTATTGACTATTCTGTATTGTCCCTGCCTACTTTTTTTCTCCTCCATCTTTGAAATTTGTCAGATGGTGATTGGTTTGAGTGAAACAAGCCACACCCTCCTCTGCACAGTGGCTTGATGGAGGGTGGCTGGGTTATAGTAAGATCCAAGAACCTCCCTTGCGTGGTATAGCAACCAGTGTGTGTTGGGGGAGGAGGGACAGCTGGCCTGGATTGGCTTATTGATGTTTTCCCTCATTTCTGTCCTCTGAGTTTTCCCTGAGTAGTGATGGGGGTCATTGAGCTCTGATCTAGCTACTTCACAAATCTCCTTTAATAAAAGGCATGCAAACCAGACATGCTTATATAGAATTTCAAGAACAGGGCCTGGAGTTTGGCCTAGTGGTAGAGTGCTTGCCTAGCACACATGAAGACCAGGGTTCAATTCCTCAGTACCGCATACATAGCACAGAAGTGGTGCTGTGTCTCAAGTGGTAGAACTCTAGCCTTGAGGAAAACCTAAGGACAGTGCTCAGGCCCTGAGCTCCAGCCCCAGGACTGGCAAAAAAAAAAAAAAAAAAAAAAAAAGAATATAGAGAAGGTGTTATTTTTTTTTACATATATACCATGTAAATATCCTTTGTCAAAAGTGATATATTTAGTTTTCTTGAGTGACCATTGCGGCACTATTTATTTATCTTTCTAGTCCTCAAAAGCCATGTATCTAATAATAATTTCTCAAAGATCAGAACATGTTGAGAATTGCAAAGGCCAACAAAGCAGGAACAGAGGAACATTCACTTTCATGACATAAAAGTGACCATAGACCGTGTCTCCCTAAAACTATACAAGTAGCTCAGAACAGTAAAATAAGAATGGAAAATTCACCAGCCAAAAGGAAAGGAGCCGCTTTAAGAACAGGTGTGGAATGGTACTATGAGAATGTAAGCTTTACTGCCTTTGTTTTCCATTAAATGAAATGAATTCTGAGCCTGTTTCTACATTTCTTCCTAAAGAAATATCACTGTTCAGGATGAAAGAGGCACTATGCTAAGCACTCAAAGAGACATGAATGCAAGAACCCTCTCAAAGAACAAAGCAACCCTCTGAACTAAGAGGGAATAAAAATCAATTAGGTAGGGGAATAAGAATAGGGTTTCTAGTCTTTGCATTTTAACCATGCATCAAATTATTATTATTATTTTCATTTTATAGTCTTTCAACATAAAAGTAATGTTAGCCAGGTACCAGTGGCTCATGCTTATAATCATAGCTACATAGGAGGCAGACATCTGAGGATCATGGTTCAAAGCCAGCCTGGACAGGAAAGTTCTTGAAACTCTTATCTCCAATTAGACCTGAGACTCAAAATGGAGCACCTCTCTTAAATGAAAAAGCTCAAGGACAGCCCCACATCCAATAAAAAATATATAAATAAATAAATGGAATGTAATTTTTCTCTCCTCTCTCCCCCTCTCTCTCTCCCTCTCCCCCTCCCAAGTTGCTCCCTTCCCCACCTCCAGCACCAGTCCAAGAACTTGAACTCAAGGCCTGAGCTCTGTCCTTAAGCTTTTTGCTCAAGGCTTTTACCACTTGAACCACAGTTCAAATCCAATTCCAGGCACTAAAAAACTTAAGACTCTTATCCCCAATTAATCACTAGAAACCAGAAGTGGGGCTGTGGCTCTGGGGTTGGGTGGTAGCCTTGAGCTGAAGAGCTCAGGGACAGTGTTCAGGCCCAGAGTTCAAGCCTATGACCCACCCCCCCAAAAAAAAAAGAAAGAAAGAAAAGAATTTCCTTACTGGTCTCTTTCTCCAGCCCTTTGTCCACCCTCTTTGAAAAAGCAGTGGTAGGGACTACTCTTCAAACATCTTCCTCATACTAAGATTGACCATGGTACCACATCTGAATATTTTTATTGTTAATACATTTGCTAATTTCCTTAAGGTTTACTTGAAGAACAAAAGCAAGGGGCTTTTCTCTTTCATTCCTTGTTTCTGTCATTTATGGAGCTTCGGAAATTTTTTTCTGCTTTCTTATCTGACCTATGTGACAGTATTTTATGCATTGAACAAACTTATTTTCTCCTTAAATAAGATCTCCTGGGAAAATTTTGAGGTTTATATTAAATTAGGCATTTTATGTGCATGGCATATTGCTTGATAACTATTATTATCGGTCCATCCATTTGTATACCTTTCTAAGAAGCTGACTAATACCTCACTACTGAAGAAGGGATCTCTATCAAAGAAACTAAAAAGATATAGATGCTGGAAGATCATGCTACTTAAGAAAAGAATGACAAAAATCTAAGATTGAAAGAAAAGTAGACTAGATAAAACAGGTGCTCATTTTGGAATCTCTTGCATGTGAAAGATGTGTGGTAGAGTGTTAGCTAGCGTTGCAAAAAATAATCAGTTATTACAATTTAAAAATGCATGTTTCATGAATAAAAATCTCCAGATGAGAAGTAACTGAATATGAAAAGAAAAGGAATCCAAATCAATCACTGAGCTGGGTGCAGGTGTTACATGCCTGTAACCCTATTCAGGAGGCTGAGATCTGAGGATTGTGGTTTGAAGCCAGCCTGGGAGGAAAAGTCCCCCTGAGATTCTTATCTCCAATAACCTAATCAAAAAAGCTGGAAGTGGTGTTGTGGATCAAGAGGTAGAGAGCTAGCCTTGAGCTAGCTCAGCTCAAGGACAGCACCTAGGCTCTCTGTTCAGGCCCCAGTACAGGCAAAAAAAAAAATCCCAATAAACATAAAAACTTGCTCAGATGCTGAACAAGACCTTGGTCCTTGTTCTGGTGAGGATTACAGTTCAACGTGGAAGGTAGTCATAAAAGACAAACTTTTATTAGATAATGGTAATTGTGATAGCATTTGATGCTGGAGATGGTTCTTAATGGCTAAGCCTTTTAAAAAAGAAAGACTCTGGTTGCAAATTTTCAGTGTTTACAACTGTGTTTTGATGGCTAACACTGTGGCTTTGGAAACTAATTGAGAAGTGAAATATCCAATAAAAGATTACCCAGCAAGAAAAATATCAAGTAAGCTACTAATAAAAGTGGGTTCATCTACACTTAAGTCTATCTTTAAATAACTATTTTTGCAAAATTAACTGACAATTTTACTAGCTAACCGGAATGCTTTTGGCACCAGGGCATATATACATCCTAAGCCCTGATATGTCATTTGTTTCACAGCATCACTTCAAAGAGATAAAGGCTTGAGCAAATAAGGAATTAGATCAACCCATCTCCCAACAAGGTAATTTCATCTACAAAGGAGGAGAGCTGCAATGAAGCACAGCGTATGTACTCGACTCAGCTCATCGGCAGCTTGCACAAATGGTGCTCCAGATGCATATCTGCTCAAGTCAGCCCAAGGCAACAATTTTGATCAATTCTAATGTGATAAAATGCTGCAGGGAAAGTGTGCAGAAACGTGTTTGCGTCAGCCCTTAATTAAACTGTTGTTCACTTCCAAAGAACCTTAGGAAACACTAATGAGACATGAGTTTTGGCAATTTCTTCATCAAAGTAAAGACCCCTTCCTCAGTCTGTAGCAGCCTGTCATCCAAGTCGCTCCTGGGATAAATGTCACATAGCACTCAATCAGTTAGCCACCTGTTAGTAGAACTTCACTAAAGTCAACTAGTGATCTAGGGTAGGCACAAACAGCCACCTTAACACCTGCCTGTCTGGGACACCTGCTCCCTTTTCACATAGAGTAGAGCAATATGTTAGCTTTTACAACATGCTCAAATAGATTAAGGTTACACGTCACATTTCTATAGGCTACATAGAAAACATTTTCTAAGAAAATCCCTATTCCCCTGTATAAGCTCTCCGATGAGTGACTATTTCAAAGGAATCATCAAAGAGCACACAAGAACGTTTGAATATCTGGAAACTATTATTTTCCTCATACCATAATGCTACATTAAAACACATTAACAACTGTCAGTCCTATGATGTAGAAAAACATATATTTATTGGGCTAACAAAACAGCAAATTGCATCATAATGTTTTATAGGTTTCCCTAAATTTTCTTTCTTATTTGTAAATATGTTTAAATAAATCTTCTAGATTCAACGTTTTGCTGGTTCCTCTTATTTACCAGTATTTAGTATTAAGGTATGTTTTTATCACTAAGTACTTAAGCCCACAAATGTCTCCTTGCTTTTTTTATTATCAAGCTGTTGCTGATTTTATAAGATATTCCCTTTTTGATTCCAGAAGAAAAATACAAGGTGTGTTAGACCTGTGTTAAATTTTCCTTTCTGGTATGATACAGACTAGAGAAGAAAAGTACATTTGTGGGAACATTTAGGGATAGTCCTAATGACTGGCTTTGACAAAATGGTGATGCATGTGCAAAGCTTACTAAGTTCTTAGTGCCTCATAGTTTTCCAGTGAGTTTGCAGTTCTATAGGTTTTATGTTTTTATAGAACCTTAAAGAGTTTTATAGGTTTACTAAAACTCTGGACATTGAAAATCTCTTCAGAGACCAAACTCATTGTTGGATGAAGGCTAAGGTGATCAACACATCCATTATTTCATTGAAACTGTCAAGCAACAGACAGCACTAAAAGAGAAAAATGAGCTTTACTAAACTGGGATACGTCTGCTTTTCATTAAAATGTTGGGTAGAAGGTGGAAGACAATATAAAAAAGATGAACTATCTGCATAAAATAATAATGTTATTTAAAATAAATGAGATAATAAAGGAGAGGCTACCAAATCAAGTATGTGGGATGAGCTTGGAGCTGGAATCTGAGAATTTTTTTAACTTCAGGACACAAATCTAAAGTGAATCTTGAGACAAGGAAACAGTTTGGGCTCTGTGCCCAGAGGACAAGGTGAACACAGAGCAGATTATCTGCCAACTAAATGCTAAAAAGAACCATGGGTTCTTTTCCTCTAGTTTTGCCTTGAGAGAGATAATGTTGAGGGAAGAAAACTTTACAGAGATTTTACAATGGTATAAATGTTAGGCAAAATAACCTAATTATCAATGCTAGATTGAAAATGCCCACCTGTTCATATTCTCTGCTTCCTTCACAATAACATGGAGTAAAGTGATGCTAGCGAGGGTCACGATGAAAAAAAATGTGAAGTAATCACCAACAGTTTAAATGAAATATACATTTTTCTTTCTAAAATGAGATATCTGGGTAGAGTAATAAAACCATAGAAACTATTCTGCAAATGTAATTTAGAGAATATGCTTCGTACAAAGTCATGTTGTTCCACATTTAAATTATTATTCATATGATAGTGGAGATATGTCACTTATGTACTCTTAATGAGAATGTAAACTAAGAAGACCCTTTAGGATTATGTGTCAATATTTACCCCAAAGACTCTGAAATGGACATAAGACTTTACTCAATGATTCTACAGCAGGAATGTATTTATCCCTGTAAAAAAATTTTCACTGAACTTCTAGATGGTGACTCAGTGTAAACAATATACTAGGAACTGGGGACAGCAAAAAGAATAGACAGGAATAAATTACTCAACATTAGGGATAGTGATTAATTTTTCACTGTATTTATAATACAACTGAAAAATACCTAAAAATCCAAGAGAAAAGAGACATTAAATAATTTATCATATATTCAAAAGGGTAACATATTAAAATTGAATAATGTAATAGAAAGATATTATTGCAAGAAAAAGGCAAAACTTCTACAAGACAACTTCATATAAACCCAACTTAACACAAAATAAATAAATAAAAGTAGAATATTTAGAAAAATACATAGTAAAGAAAACTAGAACATAATAAAGTCAAATTAAAAGGTATTATGTATGTAATCAGATAGTAAGTATGTTTTCTTACTTCTATTTGATACTTTGTTTTTTAAATTCCCTACAAAGAACTGATACTTTTTACCATAAGAGTTGGGACTTGTATCTGGTGGCAAATATTGCTTATAGCTCCACAGAACATGATAAATAATTCCCAATAAAGCAATAAAGCCCGACAATACTAGGCTTTGTTATGGTCTCAGCATCACACTATGCAGAGTAAATGCCTGATTTTCTAAAGACCTAAGATGAAATGTTTAAATGCAGTCTTTGCAGTTTATTTGACTAAAGACAAGATAGTGAACATCTTAAAAACACAGAGGAGAAACTAAATTATCTATTTCTAGGGATTCTTATAGACATACAATTCTATGGCTATATGGTAAATGCGAATAAGTCCTCCTACACACTACAAGTTAACAAAAAGCTCTGAATTTTTGACTTAATCCTACTAAAGTAGTATGAGGATGATGCCAGATGATTCAAGAAATAATTACCTGCCATGCTAAGAAAGTATCTCCTTATATATATTTACATTTATTACACCTAAAAATAACTCTTAAAAATGACAGTCAATGTAAGGAGATCATCTTAAGCAGAACTATCCACTTTTTAAAAATAAAAAATCAGTTCTTTTTAAAGGAGAAAGTGTGGCAGCTAAGCGTTGTGTTAAATAAATGAATTCTTGCTTAATTGTTGAGATATTTAATCTTAATTACATTCAAGCATTGCACTGTATTCTTCAGGAACTTGAAACAATCTGTGATGGCTGATGTGTCTGTTGCCATATTCTAACCCAAGTTAAATTGAGTAGCACGTTACTACAAGTCTCTATTTTAAGACATCTCTATTAAAAAGAAGGACTCCAGGCTATACCTACACCAATACAAAGTTAAAGCTCAAAATCCTTTGATGCTTAGGAACACCTTCCTAAGGCAGAAAAAAAAAACCTTCAAATAATGAAGAACAGCATTAAAAGAATGAAGATTGAATAATGAACAAATCAAACTGCATTTTAAAATCACTTTAAAATGCTTTTTTGCATTAGACACCTCACTTTATCAGACAATGATAAAGAATCTTATGTAGTGTTAGTAAACATATTCTCAAAGGAGTAAAAAAATACCAAGTAATTATGCAGGATTTGGAGTATATTTTAATCACTTACTCAACATCAGCATAGGTAAATAACTGGTATTCACAGTGTCTCTGGGGAGGACTCTATAGAAGCTTATTAGTTTTAAGCATCTGAGAGCTATGGACTATAAAATACAATCAATACCATAACCTTAACTGTAAAAGTCAGAAAGATACTGGAAGAGTTCTAATTTAACAAGATTACAGATGAGTTTTTAGAGAACAGTGGGGGGAAGCCAGGCATTTAGAAACACTTATGCTATGAGATGCTTCAAGGTTTCTGTTGTTACTGATGCTATTGTTTTCCATGATGGTACCAGTTAAGAGTGGATTCAACTGTGATGCATTACTTTAGTAGATTTACAGGAAATTCCTAAAAATGATCTGAAATTTCTTTCAAATAAAATCATTACTATGAGGTAGTACACTAATTGACTGGGAACAATTACAGTCTTATATAGTTAAGTGAAAAGGAAAAAAAAAGGAAATTTTAAGGTTGCCAGCTTCAGAGCCCAATATAGCTACTGCATATTATTCTTTTTCTTTGAAAGGAGAAGTAGTCAAAATTGACATTCATGGTATTGTTTAAGTTCAACTTAAATCTGTATTTTCCCTCTGACAAATGTAAATTTTAAAAAATGTTGTCAATGAAATTATGATGATGTTATATTTATTTCCCTAATGGTTTTAGAAATCACGCAAAATTGATCAGTAACAAAACCTCTATTTAGTAATGGACCAATTACATTTGTGAGATAATGTCAATGAAATAGAATCTTGTCACAGGATAATGGTCTCCTATTGCTACGGCTCTAGTCATTTAGAGAAAATAAATGCTGCCGTCTGGCTGAGTCATTTGTTTTCAAAGTAGGAGACACTCATCCCATAACAAGGTTCTGTTATAATAACTCAATCTCTATCAATCATTTGCTGTAGCAGAATAGTGCAGGACAGAACATGTATTTGTGAGAATTTTGCATTCCTAAGGTATAAGGCAAAACATATGGTGCCTCCAAGAACATAAACAGTCCAATTATTCTGTTATTCAATGAGAGTATTTAAAATAAACATGTAAAAAGTAATTTATGAAATGTGAAACTTTTGGAATTTTCAAAAAGATCCAAGCTAATGTAAGCTTAAAGACTCAAGGGCAGACTGCAAGTCCCTTCTATGAAATGTTTGGGACTACTGTGTTTCATATTTTTCTTCATATTTAATATTTATATATACATACTGAGGTACTTTGAGGATGAGATCCATGTCTAAACATGAAATTCATTTATGTTTCATATACACCACATAGCCCAAAGGTAGTTTTCTACAGTATTTTGAATGTTCAACACAAAACATGAGGTCAGGTATGGAATTTTCCACTTGTGACATCATGTTAGCTCTGAAAAAGTTACAAATTTTCAAGTTAGGGATTGCTGAAGACTGTCAAATTCTTTGACTCTGATTGATTTAAAATCTGAAATAAAGGAACACAAAGGAAACTCAGAATCTAGCACTGTATCAATTGACTGTGTGGTGAGTGATTAGTTTAATAATCTGTAAGTTGGCTTTTCTATTGGATTTAAAGGCAATTTTTTTTTGCCAGTCCTGGGCTTGGGCTCAGGGTCTGAGCACTTTCCTTGGGTTTTTCTCAAGGCTAGTGCTCTACCACTTGAGCCAGAGCACCACTTGTGGCTTTTTTCAATGTATGTGTTACCGAGGAATCAAACTGGGGTCTTGTGCATGCTAGGCAAGCACTCTACCACTAAGCCAAACTCCCGGCCCAAAAGGCAAATTTTTATGTAGGCTTAAAGTACCACCTGAGAGATAGCAAGTGCCAAATAATGGTAGCCACAAAATGGCAGTAAGCTTACTTTCCTCAGTCACAAATGCTTGCTGAACACAATCATTATGGGTATCAACAGATAAATGATACAGAAAGAAGAGAAAGGATGATTAGTTTAGAAGAAACAGAAACTGAAAGAATAAATAAGACATAGGGACCACACGTGAATTCTAATTCAAACAAAACAACCTTTAAGACATTCTGAGGAAGTTGAGTTTACATTTGTTATATATTAGGTTATAATAAAAAATTATTGTATTTGTCAAACTGATACTGGTACTGTGAGAATATAAAAATTGTTAGAAACACTTGGAAATATTTATAAGCGAATGCTATAAATTACTTTAAAATACTTTTTTTAAAAACTGAAAGAAATGCAACAGGACTAGTAAAATATTGTTAACATGAAAGCTTGATTTTAATGTATGGAGATTCACTTTACTTTTCCTAGCAAAAACTCCTTAAAATGTGTTGTGTCATTCATTTCAAACCAGCTCTTCTCTACAGAAGCATTCATATTTTCCTTTTTATTTGGTAAAAATACTTAATCTTACAACTAATATTAGGAGTTTGACTTTATAAACATATAGATACATACATTTACCATCTCAAACTTCGTTTTAACAATTCTTCCAGATCCTTGAAATGGACAAATTCAATTCTGTTCTCACATTTTAGTTCTAGAAGGTTGACCCTGAAAGTCTCTAGAGAAACTGTTCATTTGCAAAACTCAAGTGGTGGTGTTAAAGTTCTTCTAGCTTACTTTTCTCTACACAAATAAGTTTACATACATATAGATTCTCAGAGGAGGTTGTAAGATAACAGACAGAGTAAAAAATAGCTTTAAATAAAGAAGCTCTGGAATTCATGACTGGAATCTTTTAAAAAATTATTATTAAGTAGTCATACATACAGATTTCAATTCCACAATGAGCTACTTTATACAAGACAATTCCTCTGAGCTTTGGACTGCTTAACTCTAAAATAAGGAAACTGAATAATGTCTCATTAAGGTACTTAATAATCTGCTGTTTGAAAAATCAACTTATCAGAGGTGTTGATAGACCCGATTATTTCTATTATAAGAAGCTCAACAAAGAAACTCACAGCTCAAAAAATTAAATCTCTCAAAAACAAATCTGCAAAGAAACAACCATTTCATTAAAAGATGGGCTAAAGACTTAGATACACTTCTCTGAAGAGGAAGTAAGAATGGCCTATAGACATATGAAGAAATGCTCAACATCTCTGGCCATAAAAGACATACTATCAAAAAACCTTTGAGATTCTACCTCACCTCAGTTAGAATTGCCCTTATCAAGAAATCTAATAACAGATGCTGGAGGGGAATGGCCAGAAGGGCCACTGTTGGTAAGAGTGTAAACTTGTTCAACCACTCTGGAAAGCAGTATGGCCATTCCTCAAATGACTAATAGAGCTCTCCTATGACCCTGTAACCCCACTCCTGGGCATTTACCCAATGTCCAGAAACAAGGCTATACTAAACCTACCAGCAGCACAACCATGTTCTTTGCAACATTATGCACCATAGCTAAAATGTGGAACTAACCCACATGTTCCTCAGTAGATGAAAATAGTCCTGAGCTTGAGCTCAGGGCCTGAGCAATGTCCTTGGGTTTTCTCAAGGCTACAGCTCTACCACTTGAACCTCAGCACCACTTCCACCTTTTTTCTATGTATGTGCTACTGAGGAATCATACCCAGGTCTTCATGTATGCTAGGCAAGCACTCTACCACTAGGCCAAACTCCCGGCTCTTTGGACACTTCTTACTCAAGGCTAGCTCTCTGCCACCTGAGCCAAAGCGCCACTTCCAACTTTTTCTGAGTATGTGGTACTGAGGAATTGAACCCAGGCCTCATACATGCTAGATGAGCACTCTACCAATAGGCTATATCCCGACCAAGATGTAGTATATTTACACAATGGAATTCTATGCTGCCATCAGAAAGAATGGCATTCCCCCATTTATAAGGAAATGGAAAGACTTTGAAAAAAATATATTAAGTGAAGTAAGCCAGATCCAAAGGAACATAGGCTCCATAGCTTCCCTCATTTGTAATACTTAGTATGCATCTAGAATTTTCCTAGCAGAGAAGTGCAATAGGTCAAAAGCTATGTGCATGTGGCCATATAGGAAGAGGCTAAGTGAAATGAATTCCAAGATAGAGAAACAAAAGAATTATCCTTATAGTTGTCGCTTTTAATGTACTATGTGAAATTATCCTTTTTTTCCCCTCTTTTTCTTTCCCTTATGGTTTATCCTCTGTTGATGCTGTACTTGTCTCTGGTTCCTGGTGTATTGTATATGTATTTATTGGTTTATTTGAAGCAAGGAAGGGAAGGAGAAAAACAAGATGATGAGAAAAAGGACAAAAAATGAACCAGTGTAACTGTGATACTCACAAGACAATATGTTAGAAATGAACTCTACTACTTGGGAGTGGGTGGGTGAGAGGGAAAGTGGGAGAAAAACATGGGAAGGGGTAACAATTTTCAAGAAGTACTCACTAGCCTATGAATGGAATGTAACTGGAACCCCTCTTATATCACTCTGATAAAAAATTTTCAAAAATAATATCAACAAGAAAAAAACTCAAAAACTGTTCTTATACATTATATCAAAACAGCTCCTTCTGGTATTAATCTTGCCAAAGGAATTCAAAAAGGACTTTCTCTACTTAGCTCAAAATTGAAAGTTTGAAAATTGGCTATTTAATCCTTCTGATGCCAACCAGAAGTATGTAAGGAATTGGTGTTTGATTAGTCCTCAAACAGCCCTCAGTTTCCCCTCCTTCTGTAGAGAATGCCTCACCACTGGGGCCCAACAGATGGAAGAGAACTTTGAGATTCTATCCTTTGTCATATAAAAGTTAGGGCTCCAGCACTGTTTCTCCACATTTAAAATCAAATGCTCCCTGTAAGATGAATTTGCAAAACCTTTTAAAAGGCAAATAACATCTCCTGTATATGCAGAGCACATAACAGTATATGGGATTTTCTATGTTGTGATTCATGAATGAAAAAAGTAAGTTTAAAGTTTAGTTAAAATATAATCTCTCAAGTTTAGTTTACTACTCGTGTATTTTGCAAAGCTGTGAACATTCCTTAAACTCAGATTAAATGCTGGTTTTAGATTCTGGTTCTATCTGGATGTTCCCACACTACTATATATAGCTATTTATGTCCTTAGTGAACCCAAGATACTGAAAGGATCATATAACTCTCATCTTCAATGTTCTTGTGGGCTATTTGACGTAACTCATTTAATGATGCTACATACATATATAAAATACAAACTGAAATTCAGTGCAAAATTTAAGACCACTGCACTACGGAAAATATTTGGAAAATGTTATAAGTAAAATCTCTACACTTGCAAATACATAAAAATACAGAAAGATTTTATGTAGCAGAATTGTTTTTAATGTAGTGAGGATCCAGCATAGGACTTTGAACATAGAAGGCAAATATTCTACCACTGTCTTACAAACTCAACATTTTAAAAAATTAATGTTTTTATTTTCTAGCAACTGTGGCAATCAGAACACAATGTCTAAATATTCCTTATTTTAGATTTCAGTCTGTTTGTTTTTCTACTATTCTTAAAATCTAATTACATACCAATACACCAAGTAATGCTGGTTTTTCTAACATACCAATTTACTGATTTTGTGTAAGATTACTACTCTTAAAAACAAAGTTAGCACTAAGTATGCATACAGATACCTTATAATTTAGTTTATATCATTTACTTTAGTTTTATATCATTTACTTTCCATGAGTCCCTTTTTATCCTAGTAGTAAAAAATTCATTTTTCTATTCATCAGGTCAAGGGCAGGAAGGTTCATTTAATCATATTTGTGTGCCCAGTGCTCATAAAATCCCTGGCATATGATAGGCATTTTATAAATGTTAATGGAGCCAGATTATCTCAAATCCTAAATGTGTAGAAATCAATAAAATTATACTGCATAAAAACTAAATTTACATTTTTCAAAGATTACAAGTTTAGTGTTCATTAGAGTAGAAACTATTAAATTACCCATTTAGAAATCCTCAACTATTTATTACAAATATATTTATCCTATCTCATTTTTCTTACTAATGTCTATTAAGTAATGTTTTTGGAGTTTTATATTCAGACTTAGATGAATCAATGACTATTAGAATGGCAGGGGCACAGTAACCTTGATAAATGATTGCTTCAAATGTTCAAGCAAATAATAGTCTGTCAAATTCCTGGACATCAGAACTGGACTTAATCTCACAAAAGTAACTTGAATTACAGGAAAAATCATGATTTATCTCATTTTTCCTTTGCATATCAGAAATTTCAATAGACTGCTCTAATGATATCTAGAAAAGGACTTTAGGAAGCAAATCTCTCTGTAAAAGGACTCAGGCGGAAAAACTCAAATTTAGACAAGATATTGACAGTCTTTTTGTGAGTGTTCAGAAGATTTTAGCCATCATACTGATAAGTTAACTTTACTTTTATGCATTTGTCTATTAAAGTCTTAAGTGCTCATGATTGTGACCTTAGCTCAGTGTTAAGAGTGCTTGTCTAGCATGAGTAAAGCCCTGGGTTCCAGCTCAAGCACCATAAATAAAAAGTGTTAATTACAGTTAGAGATACCCAGAAATTTAAGGAGATCCAGGATTCATAAGAAATCCAATGAGGAAAAATATTCTAGAAAATATGAAATAAATATAGTGATTGCTCTTTATTCTTTTGTTAATAGCTTAAAAGTCTTTTTTCTTCTCTGTGTATTAAATATTAAAAGGTAAAAATTACATAATGTAGTACTGACAAACTTAATATCTGTCTCTAGCCATCAGAAGAAATTTAAGCAAATTACAGAATCGCCTACCAAATTATTCAGTACTTACTAGTTTAAAAATATTAAAATTTGTATTTGCAAAATTAAAAATTATTTTTTATAATCAAGAAACTTTATGTTTTAAAAGGATCAATATAGCCAGAAGTTTAGCCTAGTGTACAAAGACCTGGGTTTGATTCCTCGGTACCAATTACATAGACAAAGCTGGAAGTGGTGCTCAAGTCGTAGAGCTCTAGCCTTGAGAAAGCCCAAGGACAGGCAATAAATAAATAAATAGGATCAATATAGCTAGAGCTGGTGGTCGTGCCTGGAACCACAGCTAGTCAGGAGGCTGAGATATGAGTAAAGATAACAGTTTAAAGCCAGTCAAGGCAGAAATGTCCGTGAAACACTTATATACAATTTATTACCAACAACAAAAAAAAAAACAGTTGGATAGAGTTATACCTCAAGTGGTAGAGCATCAGCCTTGAGCAAAAATGCTAAGGGAAAGGAACACCAGGTCCTGAGTTCAAGACCCAGTAGCAGCATAGAAAGGAAAAATAGAAAGTAAAGAAAGAAAAAAATTATATGTGTATTTAACTATGAAATTATGCATAAGTATGCTAAAATAAGAATTTTGTCAAAGTAAATTATTTAAAAAATTATATATGATGTAACATTAAATCTAGATTCTGTGTCAAAATAGGTATAATAAATTTGCTCATCTTACATCCTTTATTTTTGCCTGTTTGAAAGAAATCTTAATGATTTCAACTGATGTTACAGACTGAAGCATTATAATTAGTTCAAATTTTCAAAAATCAGTTTTCTTAGATGTTTTGATAAAAATATTTTAATGTAAAATCATCAGTAACAGATTAAGATGCATAACTGAGAAATAAATAATTTCCAATTTCAAGTTCTTTCTGCCACCAAAAATACAAGCACATTACAATTAACCAATAAGTATTTACTGATTCTTTAGTATAGGACTCTGTGGAGAAAGAAATATCAAGACCATTAAAGTTATTACAAATATAAGACTGGTACTCAATCAGTGCTTAGGACAGAAAAGTATACCTAAAGAACAAGTGATGATGGACAAGCACAGTGGTGGGGTATTTTATTTTGCAAATTTTCAAAAAAGCATTTTCTAAAAACAAAAAGACTCCATTGGCCTTAGTAAACTTATAAAGATAATACTGTATACTGCCTTCATTTTGTCATTGAAGCCTTTTTTCCACAATACACAAATTCTTCAGGGTCTTCAGAATTAAAGTAACAAGACTTTTTCTTTTTAATCCTACACAAGCAGGGAACACTCTTCCTTACTCTCAATATGCCTTCATAGACTTCTCCAATAATTGTAGTCATTTTGACAATAGAAAATCACCATGACAATGCAATGATTTTACAAAGAGAAAGAATGACAGTTTCCCTTCTACTTTTCCAGAAATGTTTTATAATATAATTTGAGATTGGCTTAATGGAATAGGCTGAAAGAAGAATCAATTCTTATAAAATGACACTCTATAATAAAGAACACCTACACTTTTCTGAGCAACACATCTATTCCAACTCATTCAAAATATTATTATTACGATTAGAATCTTTCTCAGAATAATTTTCTGACAGAGAAAATATAGCTTTGTTTAGAATGCATTGACAATGTCAGTAAAACAAGCAATAAAATATGGAGTTGAAAGTCTTGTTTTCATACTTCTACAACTCAGGTACTTCTAGCCTTCACTAATGGCATGGGTTGCCTATTATACTTCGTTTATGCAACAAATATTGTGATTTTACTCCACATGCACATGCATTCTATTGTGTGTTGATGACGACAACAACAGCCAAAACAGTAAAGACAGTGCCCTCATGACAGATACATTAAGACAATTAACAGTTATTATAAATTATACTAAATAGGGGAGTTACTTTTTAAGAGTACAATGAAGAAAAGATACTTTATGCTAATAAACAAATACAAGGACCTGATTTAAACGGAAACTCCTGAGCCCTTAAGGATGCCAAAGAATTTGCCAGAGGAAGAGTTAGAAGAACACTCCAGGAGCCAAGGCCCTAGGTATTGATTATCAAAACTACAGAAAACATCAGGATCAGGTAAAGAGAGAAAGAAGAGAAACTTAAGAGAATTTAGGCCCATTGTTCAAACTAGGGAATTTTGACTTTGTCCAAAGAGCAATGGGCAATTTCTGATGGATATGAAGCAAGAGAGTGATGAAATGTTAACTTATGTTTTCTGGGGATGGTTTTTGTCTACTGACAGAAGAATGGATCGAAAGGATGTGTTCAGGCCAAAGCTCTTCTGCTATTTCCAAGTTATTTCATAAAATGACCCTTGTCAGAGTTGATGACATTCTTTCATAGGCACATAGCCAATGACTTGGCACATGTGGCCATTCTCAAAGTTACTGCCCAGCTCAGCACTTGGCTCTTCTTTTGTGTGTCCCTTGTCCTCTATTTCTTTATTAGTTAAAATATCACCATGCTAAAGGGCTCCTAACTGACTCAAAGTCCAATACCCCCATGAAGGTCTGTAAAGTTTTCTGAAGGTTCTTTCTAAGGTCTATACCTCTTTATAAAAATTCTAAGCAGGAAGCCAGGCACAGTGGCTCACGCTCGTAATCCTAGCTACTCGGGAAGCTGAGATCTGAGGATCACTGTTCAAAGCCAGCCCAAGCACTAAAGTCCATGAGATGCTTATCTCCAATCAACCACCAGAAAACCAGAAGTGGCGCGCGGTTCAAGGGGTAGGGCAGTAGCCTTGAGCTAAAGAGCTCAGGGACAGCACCCAGGCCCAGAATTCAAGTCCCATGACTGACAAAAAAAAAAAATTCTAATAAGCAAGAGGAAATCTTGAAAACAAACTGCTGCTAAGTTCCAAGATTACTCAACCTATAGTTTTCCAGACCGCACAGAACAACCCCAAGACTTGGAATAAAAAAAAAAAAACCTTAATGAAAGAGTATATTGATCAAGATTAAATGTAGTATTATTTAAAATATAAGATCTGATTTCAAAAGGAACTTCCAGGTGCATCTTACAGAGCTGATATAAAACTATATTGGCATATACACAAATAAAATTAGACTTAGCTATTTTTCAATATCTATGCTTAATACTGGCCTAAATATGAGAAAGGGCATGGGGATGAGTGATGAAATGCGGTCAAATTCAATATGTTTTAGGAAGGCAAAAGAGCCACCCCATGTAAAAATTAAAAAGGATCTATTTCTTAAGAATATATTTCTCCTCAAATCTGTGGGTTCTGTAGGCATTCAAAAAACATATAATATTAGGATTTTTGCAACTTTGATAGAATTTGGCTAGTATATTAACTTAAAAGTAATTTTATTAAAATCATTTCACAAAGAAAGCATATATTCATATTGGCTTTCTTACAAGGTTCTGACTACATGAAACCATGTAGTCTGATGTCCCTGGAAACACAGCCTTACTACCCACCTTGATCTCTTTCATGCCATGTTCTACTTCCAGCAGCTGGTGAATTCGGAGAGGGGTAAAAGTCTCCTGTAGGACTGGGTTCCATATTTTCATCTATGGATATAGTCTTGGGTCTTTTGCTGTTAAAATATGACCATTATTACATTAGCTGAGATTTATAGGAAGAGACA
Organism: Megascapheus bottae; assembly: GCF_031878675.1. Lineage (NCBI taxonomy): Eukaryota > Metazoa > Chordata > Mammalia > Rodentia > Geomyidae > Megascapheus > Megascapheus bottae. The sequence continues at coordinate 44,471,059 of NC_143511.1, forward strand.
TAGCATTTAAAAATAAATTACTTGAACTTGTGATAGTGATTCATAACTATTCAGTGAGCTAAAATTGAGAGCAGTGTGGTTTAGTGTCAATCCAGACAGTAAAGTGCTAAAGACTCACAACTCCCAAAAGTTGGGCTAGTTGTGTGGATCAAGTGGTAGAGTGTCAGCTCCTGATCGGTAAGCTCCTGAGCCAGTGTGATGCTCTGCGTTCAAACTTACAAGTTCAAACTAAGTGCCTCACAAATGAACAAAAATATTTGAGAAATGTTTTACTATGACATGTTTGCATAAGCACAACATAAGGACATTTTGAAAGAATAGTAAGTGTACATACATCAATAGGAGTAGCAAACATTTTTAGCTGCTACACCATTTTATAACAATTTACTATGAAATATATTGTGTGTTTATATTTATCTTTCTCAGAAAGTCTTCTGAAGAAATTTCAGGTTTAAAATTAAATTCAATGTGGCTTGCCTGCTAATATTAAAACTGTGTTATTAAGATTGAACTTGATGTTAGAGGCATGCCTCAAGTGACAGAATATCTACACCGCAAGCATAAGGCCCTTATATCACACCCTAGTATAGCAAATTAAAAACTACTGAACTTGGGGGCTGGGAGTTTGGCCTAGTGGTAAAGTGCTTGCTTAGCATACATGAAGACCTACGTTCGATTCCTCAATACCACATACATAGGAAAAAAGCCAGAAGTGGTGCTGAGGCTCAAAGGGAAAAGTGTGAGCCTTGAGAAAGTCCAAAGACAGTGCTCAGGCCCTGAGCTCAAGTCCAGGACTGGCAAAAAAAAACAAAAAACAAAAAAACCTATTGAACTTGGTTTGTAATATAATTATCAATATTAATAATGTTTATTTATCTAGCACTTGTCTTTGACAAGAATTCTTATTTATTCAGAAATAATATAATGGATTAACAGTGGAAGAAGAGCTTTCAAAGACACAAATTTTGACTAAGACACTTATTTGTTCCTCAAATCTTCTAAACTCAGTTTAATAATCTGTAGAATGAAAATAATAAAATATATTTGAAAGGAATTGGTCAAGAAGATTAGATGAGTTATTAACTATAAAACTTTTTGTTAAGTGGTTGACATTTAAAAGTTATTAATATTAATACCAGTCCCATAATTAGTGATAAAATTAATATAGCACTTCACTGATTATAAAGTGTTACATGTATTCTTTATCTCCTCCTAAAAAAAATGAGAATGCTGATCCTTTATTGTTCCAGCAAGGAAGAAAAGGAAATGACTGCCAAATTCAACCCAAAAAATGATATTTAGAATGCTCCTTTTCTTTTTGGCCAGTCATGGGGTTTGAACTCAAGGCCTAGGCACTGTACCTGAGCTCTGAGCCTCTTTGTGCTCAAAACTACCACGGTACCCCTTGAGCCACAGTGCCACTTCCAACGCTTTCTGAGTAGTTTACTGGAAATAAGAATCTCACAGAGTTCACTGCCTGGGCTAGCTTCGAACTGAGATCCTCAGTTCTCAGCCTTCTGAGTAGCTAGGATTACAGATGTGAATCCCCAGAGCCCTCACTGCAGAATAAAGAAAATATAATTTATTTTAATTGAAGACTTGAAAATAACTATTTTCTGATATGGGATATGATATTTTCCTATCATATACTACCATCAAACGGTTAATTTGCTTTTTAAACAAGACTTGTCTTGTCCAAGACAACACAAGTTAATGCAAGCAATCAGACACCTGGGAAGGACCTTTGATGTCCATGACTTTGCCCTGTTCAGGACACCAGACTGTCCAAGCCTTGAAGCCTGCGTCTCTGTGTGTTTATACATATATTTGTGAGTTGTATTTGATCCAAGGCTCCCAGAATATTAACACATTCAAAAGCTTGCATCTGTGCTAAGTGAGAATAAGAATGACTATTTCTTCCAAAAGTATCTAAAGTTAGAACTTTCTATTTTTTGCTGAAAACCGAGTTTGAACTCGGGACCTTGAATGTGCTTAGATTAGCTGCTCAGCTGGTACTGTACCACTTGAGCCACACATGCATTCCAGATTTTTGTGGGATATTCTAGAAGGAGATTTTTAGAGATTTTTCTTAGCCAGGGCTGGCTTTCAATTGTAACCCTCCACACTGCAGTCTCCTGAGTAGCTAGTATACTAGTGCCTGACCAGAACTTTCTTTTTTTCTTTTTTTTCCAGTACTGGGGCTTGAACTCAGGGCCTGGGCACTGTCCTTGAACATATTTTGCTCAAGGCTAGCATTTTGCCACTTGAGCCACAGCACTACTTCTAGCTTTTTCTGTGGATGTGGTACTGATGAATCTAACCCAGGGCTTCATAAATGCTAGAAGAGCACTCTACTACTAAGCTATGCTCCTGGCCCCCAGAACTTTCATTTTTAATTCTCCTTTCCACCTAATTCTTTTATCATTAGAAGTATGAAAAGTTCAAAATTAGGAAGGCATTATTTTCATAACAAGGTAATAAATGTTTTAAATTCTTAGTTGTAAAGAATGTAGTATCTGATATTGAATATGGATCTGTGGTGAGAGCATATTGGTTCTAGTAAAGTAACAACTTATTGTTCACAGTTCAAATGTGGAAAAGCTATCATATATTTAATATCTCAGTCTTGTTAGAGAAAATTTTAGTGACAATAGGCCCAATTATCTTCTATAAATTCAATTACATGCAAATCATTGGATCATAAAATTGACCACAGTTTATAAATATGAGTATTCCTTTGATTCAAATATAGTCAATTTTGAGAAATATAGTAGACTAGAGCAAGTCTTATCCAGGTATTATTTTATTTTTAAAACTTGACATAATGAAAAATATGTTTTCCTTTGGGACTCATGCATGCTTTTATCTTAGACAATAATGAACATGTAATGACCTGAAAATGAGATGGTTATTTAATTATGAAAGATCTGATTAATAAAAACAAAACAATATATCTAAATATTTGTCAAAGGCCACAAGAGAAAGTGAATGTCAAAATAAAACTGAAAAACAAAGAAACCTGATTTTTCAACCTTACCAAAGACTGGTTAATCAAAATCTCAGAGCAGGTAACACTTTTATTGGTATTAGAAAGCTAACTAACTTCATCAAAAAGCATAACAAAGCAAAAACTCTGGCCTAGAATAAGGCTTTTTGAGTCTAAAGTTTTTTTTAATTTTTTAAAAAGTTTTTCATGGTTCTTTATCCGTGTGCAAGATTAGGCTAACAGTTACAAGGACAAATTAGTTTTAAGCCAGGGATTGTTGACACAGTAATATCATTTTAAAAACTGCCCCACAAAGTAAGTTAACATGAAGAAGTATATTTCATAGAACAGAATAAAATCATGTTAATATATATTCATAGTTGCTTTGTCCTTGCATAAAAAAATTTATTCTCAGGACAGTTATACTCAATTTGAAGATATCCAAAATAAATTACACCAAGAAAGACTAAGTAAAACTGTTTTATTTCTTCTCTCTTTACCTATCTACTTTCCTGTCTGTCTACAGATTTAACAACCTGTCCATCTGGGTATCTACCTACCTGTCTATGATAGGCATATCAACCTACCTACCTATATGAATATAGGATGAGAACATGAGAAGTTCCTTTCTCATTACCTGCTTGGTGGAGAAGACAGTGACCTTTGAAGATTAACTCCGGAGTTCATGTCATGATAGTAAGGTTGGCTTGGGATTTCTCCAATTGGAAAGTTAACTCCAGTTCCCTGGGTTATTGGTGCTGAGGAGTAAAATGAAGAGAAACATGGTGAACAACATTCACACTTAAACTCTATTCATATAGAAAGTTCAATCTTTTTCATGCCTCTGCACAAGAACTTTATCTCAAGGTTTTAATATCCATTGTATGGGGTAGAATTTGAGAAGCTTTTTATATCAGATTTGGCCATTTGAGGCATGCAGACTACCTATGATTGCAGATTATCACTTACATGAATCCTGCTCCGAATCTTCACACCTTTACATTAGCTATCACTGTCAGTCATCTCCTTGTCAATCTCAGTTGAGTAGAGCATAAACCCTATGACTTGGCACCAAACATCTTTATACTAGGCTAAATCATTGCTAAGCAAGAAAATGCAGATTGGTTTTACAAATAAATACCTAACATTATTACTCTATGTTAACACTAACATTAATATTAGGATGGATTAGAAATCCTATTTGTGCAGCCATGGTAGCACATGTCTGTAATCTTGGGAGAGTTAAGAAAGGGGATCGAGAGTTAGAGGCCACCTTAGTCTACAGAACAAGTTCAAGGCTGAAGTATGCTACCTACTATAATTTTGTCTCTCTACCTAGCACAAAACACAACATATTTATGATGATTTGGTATAAGTAAATACTTGATGTAAGTAATATTAGTATGACATATAAATAAAATTTACAAATATAAAACAAAAGCCACATGGTTTTCAAAATATATTTCAGGTTTTATAACTGAATGTTCATTATGACTTTATTCAATATTTATGCTTTATTTTTAAGAAGAAAAAAAGGTTCATACCACAACACAACTTTGTAAGTCATTTAAAATACACTAATGAAGTTTTACATTTTAAGGTGGTAGTTTATAAAGCAGGAATTGTGGGCAGGGAGCCTAGTCTAGTATTAGAGTGCTCACCCAGCATGCATGAAGCTCTGGGTTCAATTCCTTGATACCACATACACAGAAAAAGCCAGAATTAGTGGTGTGGCTCAAGTAGAAGAGTGCTAACCTTGAGCAAAAAGTATCCAAGGACAGTGCCCAGGCCCCAGGACTGGCTAAAAATAAATAAATAAATGAATAAATAAATAAAAAGAATTGTCTGAATTTGTCAGTACTTGTAACTTTAATATAACTAATATGATGGTAATCTAACATTAAATGTATTAATTATTATAATAAATATAATGTTATTAGTACTAATTTTCTGAATATATGTGAGAGGCAGTATATTTGGTACAATAAACAAAGTCTTGAGAAATGAAAAATCTTGGAGTTGAAGCTCTCTTTGCCATTTGCAAACTAGGGAGCAAGGGTGAATCTCCATTTATGGCCAATTTGCAGATTCAATGAGTAAAAAAGAAAAAGCCCAGCCTCCTGACTAATGTATCATATGTGTTAACCAAATGTAAGTTCATTTCCTTCTCTGCTTCTCCCTCCCCAAGTTTCTTTCCTCGTAGAATAGGAGTGGCTAATAAATGTTAAACAATTCAAAAATGTGCTAAAACCCAAAAAGATAAAGAATGAACCAGCTTGCTGAGTTTGTTCATCTGTATGTTATTGACCATGTCCACTTCTGGCAGGAATTACAGTGGATACAAAACCATCTGGAATACCTCTGCCCTCAGAGGTACTGTGTATTAAGTTAGGTAAACAAAATACATGTACAAAATACATAAATTACACGACAGTTTAAATTATAATGCAATTGCTCCAGTGAACAATATGGGTAACACATGCTGCAAGATACCCAGGGGAAGAGATTCCATGAAGGACTGAATAGTCTGAGGTGTCTGTAGAAAAGTCATATCTGGCACTGGACTTTGGAAAATGAGAAAAGTATTAAAAGGAAGTGTTTTACGAACTAGGGTTGCTAAAAGGAGCAAAATCAGGGACAGAGATAATGTGCAAAGTAGAGACAGGCAGCTGTTACCAACAGTAACAAAAGGGCAAATGGTATTTCTTCATTTGGGGACCTTCAGAAGCTCTAGTCTCTCTACTGAGGCACAAACTTCTAGAGGCCTTGAAATTCACACTAAGAACACATAATCTGCTGAGATCTCCTATCTCTTAACTGTCTCTAGCTAAACGGAAAAGTACCCAAGGACTACCAATTGTCAACGCTTTTGTGCTTTGTTTTGTTTTTTTACTTACAGTATTAAACAAACAAGCCAGGCATTAGTGAGTCATGCCTGAATCCTTGCTACTCAGGAGGCTGAAATCTGAGGATAGCAGTTGGAAGCCAGCTCAGTTACAAATAGGGACAAAAACATAAGAAGGGGTATCAATGTTTGTGAAGAAATGCACAAATGCGAATATAAAGTAACCCTTCTATTAATTACAATAAAAATATGTTTTAAAAAGTCTGTGAGATGCTTAATGCTCATCTCTAATTAACAAGCCAAAGCCAAAAGTGAGGCAGTAGCTTAAGTAGTAGAGTACCAACCTTGTGCAAAAAAAGGTAAGGAACAGAGTTCAAACCCCAATATTATCACAAAAAATTAATTAAACAAATATCCTGAACATATCCATTACCCATTTTCAAATAATCTGTATTTTAGTATGAAATAGGTGAAAATTAACTCAAATACATTTAAGAATGTTTAGAAGTTGCATGTTTTACTGCAGAAAAGTAATCAAGGGTTCTACAAAGAACATCTCTCCCTATCAAAACTTAACCAATATATACACAAATGAGTCTTACCTCCAAACCTGTAGAGGATATGTCTTCTGTTAGGCTATTTATTTTATATAAAATAACATCTTTCTAGCCCAGAATATTTATATACAGTGTATATGATGAATCATTGGACTTATTTGAACAACCAATATATAGTTGTTTGTTGTAGCTTAAGGCACCAAACTTCAAAAAATGTGAGGTCAGAAGTCTCACAATAACCACATGCTTAAAATGTATTATTAGGTTTATGTTCTATGTGACATGCAAAGTAGGGCATGTGTTTAAAACAGGCATTTGTCTTCAGGGAAAGTGAGTGATGTATCTGGCTTCCTACCTCAGAATTAATTATCATTTAGAGAGCCAGTTTACTAAGAAGCTGAGAGGCATATTTTGGAAACTATTTGCAAATGAACATTGTATAATAATTAGGGAAAGACTTGTTATTTCTCCTGGATATATATGGTTCAACAGTTAACAAATTTTACTTGGCCTTAACAATACTGGGTATACTAAATAATAAAATGATAATTAAAAATGTTTAGAAATTACATTCTGAACTTTTATCTAGAAGAACTATTCCAGAATAATAACAGACAAGATTAGTTACAGAAATAAATTCTATACTAGGACCCTGTACAATGAAGTATATATTCTGCTAGTAATAGGAGATTATGTGGTCAAAATACTAGCATACCACACAATTCATTTAGTGACGAGGACATGTGTGACAACAGCAAATCTAGGTCAGATCTTCCTGGTTAAAAGATTCTGGAAGAACCCTGAATAGATGCAGATGAGCATCAGCACCTATTCCCATAAAGCACTAAGAAAGCTGAGAGCTGCAAATCATGTTTAAGAGGTTGCCAATACCCTCTTAGAAGAAAACCTCCAAAGAATCACACTGTAAGGGTTAGAGGTCAAACCTTAATCTAGCTTATTGTTCGCTCCAAAGACTGCTCCTAAATCAACTTTTCAGATGGAGATAATATCATTCAACAAAGAGATCACTATCCTAAAACTGAACAGTCATTAACTTACGTCAATATACACATTAGTAGGTCATATGATAGTAAAACCCTAGAGGACCAGAACCATTAAAATGTCACAGAACCCTGAAGAAACTAGAATTGGTGATATATAGTACAAGGGTTGTGCTCAAGTTTATGTTGACTTAGCAAACTCTATTTCATAACCAATGAAGTTAAATTGTATAAACAAGATTATAATGTGAACATATAAAAACACTTAAGAAAATAAATTCTCAAGCATTCCAGAGATGCCTATTTTCACATGGAGGAGAAAATAAATATTTGTTGAATAAATTAAAGAATGAACACGGATAATTGATGTACTAATTACAAATCGGTAATGTTTATCATAACAACCTAAAAACTTCTAAGAAATGACAGTACAAATTAAGAATGAATGAAGTATGCAAAATTTACCTTGTTTCTGAACTGTTAGAGGAACATTTTCGAACCTATTTTTTCATGCTGAAATTCAGATTTTTCCAGATATCATTGTAAACTTTTGAAAGTTCCAAAGTGGTTCTCTTCAGACAGCATGTAACATAATGTTGCCTATATTGAAGTACTAAATAAATAGTTTCTGACAGATGAGTCTACTACCCTTCTCAAGATGGATGAAAATGCATCATGGCACGGAAAGTACAAATTTAATTTAAAAATAAAATTCATGTGCCTCAAAACTTTCTCTATAAAGACAAATAGGAAAATACATACACATGTGCTTTCAAGTACCTCCTGTCATATATGATGTTAAAATGTGGTAGAGAGTTGTATTCCTTCCCAAATTAAAGTAAAATAACAAAAAAAATCTGATCTGAAAAAAAAATATATAATACTATCTATCCTTAGTCAAGAGAGCAGAGCATCAGGAACAATGGTGTCCAATTTTCATCTCCCATTCTGCTCCCCCAGTTAAGAAACCCATGACAGCAATCTTTGGGTCTTACATGTATTTAGTCTAGAATTATGCCAGTAATGACGTCACTTAAATGTCTTAAATGTCCATGGTGTCACTGTCTAATTGACATGGTATTTGTATTCAACACTTAAGAAACCTGCGTTATTGGAGAAAATACATTGCAAAAGCCATTGTCACCTACTGACTTATGGATCTCTTCATTATCCACTATCTTAAAATACTGTTCAGTTTCATGCTCATAACTTACTCTCACAACGCCTTTTACATTATTATAATTCTTATTCAGGACTTCTGGATTTGTCCCAGATGAAAAACACAACTTATTTGAAATAGGGAAGGAAAGGGGGAGAACAAAATAATTCAGGGGTTCAGGGGGAGGGAAGCTGGGAGAAAAACATCAGGAGGAGTATCAATGTACAAGAAGTAATGTACCCACTATCTGACGAATTAAACTGTAACTCCTCTTCACATTGCCCGACAATAAAATACAATTGAAAAATAAATAAAAGCCTAAGATAAGAAAAACACAACTTAAAGACTATCTTTGTAAATAATACTATTCCAGAGGGAATCACTCTCTATCAAGACACCACGTGAAAAATATATCACTCAAAATCACACAAACAAGGCTCTGCAAAGTGGTGCAGAGCTATTATCCAGTGATGGGGGAAGCAGAGATCGGAAAGACTCAAGTTGAAGTCCAGTCTGAGCAAAAAGTTGAATATTCCTGATCTCAATTAACAAGTCAAGTGGGGGCAAATCTCATCTGAAATGCCAACTAACCAGGAGGTTTAATCCTGAGCAGAAGCATCTATGAAATTGCATTTGAAAAGTAACTAAAGCAACAAAAGGGGTTGGGGGGCATGGTTATATGGGAGAGCCACTGATTACCTAGGACAAGGCCTACATGAAATTCCATTATTCCTAGGGAAAACAAAACAAAACAAAATCAAATCTCAAAAGTCAAAGTAAACGGCATTAGTGTGTGAAACCTGCATCTTGGATGTATTTTTACATATTAGCCAAAAAGTAAGACTTAAGGAAATGTTTTTCCTTGTTAGTTACACAGCCAGGTGAATATACTCTAGCAAAAAAATCTGATCTAGACTTCCAAAAATGGTGTCTCAGGTGAGGTGGCCAGTTAAAACAATTGGACATTGTTTTGGATAACAATGCTTTCTATCTATATTTAACTACAATCTGCAAAGTTAATTTCTGCATCCCTTTACACTTAGCATGTTAGCGTGTATATCCTGTACATCTCCAACTCCTCCCCCTTCAAAATGTTAGTGAAATGAAAAAGCACTTATCTACAGGAAACTTATGTGGGTTATCATAACAACACAGAGTACATTTAATTAATCACACTTCCTTTTATATAAATGTCCATCTATGGTCACAGAGAGAACTGAATTAAATGAATACTAGCATCATGGCAAGGAGAACAACATTAAAAATTAATGTGGTACAGTGGAAAGTTTTGATGATTTGAATGTAGTTTAAAAAAAAGTCACCTATGATTTCATCAAAATACTTGAGATTTTAAAATTAAAATTCTAATATGTAGCTACTGACCAAAATTAGAAAATATTTTCTATCATTCCATGTACAAAACAGTTTACTTACTTCTAGATACTCTCACAAGTTCTGATACATTGAAGACTCCCGATTTCACAAAACTATCCTCAAGGTATCCTGAAAACAGACATAAAGCAAAAAAGATCAACACAGGCAGGAAGTGAAACAAATGATTAAACCCTAGAATTTGATAGCTTTTAGACCAAAGGTCAGAACAAAAACCAAGAATGTTTATAACAAGAACTAGTAAAAACAAAACTCTAATGAATGTAAATTGTGCTTGTTTGAACAACAGTAAGAAGTGTAAATGCACAATAAGCTCCCAGGACATTTTTTTCCCATAACTCTCTAAATGTACGCAATTGGGGTGGTTTATTTGTCATGTCTCATGAACAGAGGACGAAGTTCTGGGGCACTCACTGAATGTATTCTGCCCTGCTGCAGCACCTGGTAGGCTAAAGTCTACCCATTAAAAGGGCCAGGGGGAGGAGAAAAAGGAAAACCACAACCACAATTAGCGCCTTGTTGGAAATACTTCAAAGATCTCTTGAAACCACTGTTCTTTCACAAATCCTTCCCTGATTAAAGAAAAATGAGCTGTTGTTACCAAAACTCCTACCCTTGTTCCTGGATCACCAGGAACACAAAAGCAGAAGTTGTACACACAGCAAATATGTCTTTGTATCAACCCTGTTCTGTGCACTTTAGTAGACCTTGTGCAACTTCAGGACTTTCCTTTTCTTCCTACTATGTCTTGGACTCTTTTTATTTCAAGAACTGGAAAGTTCATTCGGCAAATAACACTGATTCAGGCCTCCAGGTATGCCACATGCTTGTGTGACAGGGCACAGGATCCAGAGTGACTGTGGCCCAACTTCAGGAGTCTGAGAAAGTTCAGTCTGCTTAAAAATAGCTGATTGACTACATCCAGTATACAACAAGAATATCCCTCAATTCTCATTTAGGTCAGAGGAATAGAACTAGGGTGTGAAAAGAGAGAGAGAGGGACAGAGAGAGAGATGGGGTGGGAGGGGCAAGGGTTAGGAGACTGGATATGGCTTACTCAGCTGTCTCTGGAAAACAATGTAAATTAGGGTCTAAAAATCCTTAGAACTGAAATACGTGTCAGGTGGGGAAAAAAGCTAAGGCTACAAAAACTGGCAATCAGGTTTGATTTTCCAGAGGTTTAGGGGTGACCAAGGCATTAGATTCAGGTCATGGAAGTGAGGCTGGGTGGTTTAGTAATACAGAGCATTTCAAGTCAAAGAGCTGGGATCTGAATCCCAGCCAATTTACCAGTTATAAAATCTTGGCCATGTTATTAGACCTCATTGTGCCTCAGAGACCTCATCTACAAATTAGAGATAATAAAATCACCTACCTCACTGGGTTATTATGAAAACCAAGTTAGATTAAAAAAATATATATATATATACATAAACCAACCCACAGTAAGCACAGTACAAATGCGAATAATAACTGAAGATCAGCCAGACAGCCAGTAACCAGACTTAAACTGAGTTATGCACATTAAACACTAAATAGGCCCAAACAATCTACAAATTCTTACTTAGAAAGTTTACCGTAACAAAAGTGACTATATTGCTTTTTAGCCATATATCACTTATATGATAAAAGTATTCACTGGCATCACCATGCTTGATAGGAGACTGTTCACTCCAGTCATGTAGGAATCATCATGTCTGAATAATATTTAATACCTACTCATTCCTCCTCTTTAGACACACAAAGGGAAAAGGAACAAGAAAAATCTATAAGATTCCAGTGATAAAAACTAGTCTCATATTAAGTCCTTATTCTAAAAACTATAATTTTTAAGAGTATAATAACAAAATGTTCCCATTTGATACATTTTCAGAAAGCCCTTGAGGTATTAATTGCTTACCAGGTTTAATTAATTTCAATGATTAATGAATAACTTCTCTATAACCAGCACTATACAAGGTGCTTAAAAGTCATGACAACAATACCTGATTCATTTTTGTGAGTTGGGAACAAAGATGTTTTTAATTTTCTACATTTCTGTAAGTTATTGCAAAGATGTTCCATTTTAAAGAATAGCTAGTATATTTTATTATGTATGGCAAACTTGGAAAAAACAGTAAATAGCAAAACTTTATTTACGAACTTCAACCTCATCTGTTTGTAATGTGCAGGCACCCGCCCTTGTGCTTCCCCTGTAGCTTTCTCTGGTCAGCTGGTCTTCCTCCTGTACATCCAGCTCAACTTCCACTCATTCCATAAACTGTTGCACCACTCTCTCTTCCCCCAGCTTTCTCCTGGTTCTAGACAGAAATAACTTCTTTCCTCTGTATTCACATCACACCTAATTTGTACTTATTTTACACCTTCCACATTCAGAATTTCCAAGCTATCTGTTTTCAAGTCTTAAGCAACTTGCTGGATTATCAGATCCTTTAATTTAGGGAAGTGACTAGGTTTAGTCCATCTCTCTCTCTTCCTCAACAGCAGACTCACTGAAAAGTAACTTCTAAATGAATGCAGAACACAAAGTTTAAATTCAACATTTTAAAACAAATCACAAATTAACAACTTAGTAACTGTATAACAAATGTAAAGAAATGGATGTTATGGCTATCATAATTCTTGCCATTCCTTAGAACTCGCTTGCTGAGGGATTGGGATCTAGGGTGGAATACTTAAGCTCTGTGGCTCAAGTGGCTAAGCACTTGCCTTGAGCAAGAAGCTCAGGAACAGTACCCAAGGCCCTGAGTTCAAACTCCAGGACAAACACCAAAAGAAAGAAAAAGGAAAGAGTAACAAAGGTTAGGATCAGATTGTAACATTAGACATGTACTACAAAATAATAACCAAACAGCTATCAAATGTTCACATAGTACGAGCACAAAACTACTTGTAAAATTAACTGATGAATGACTGAGAAATGAAATGCTGAGTAGTGAATATATGTGAAATGTATCACATTATGTAGTACATAAAAACATTTCATTATGTAGGAATCACCTGCCTTCATTTCCTTATTCAGCGATGAATGGTTATGGGTCCACTTGCTTGTATATCATAATATATTAAAATGAAGTACTAGGTAGGTCCTTAGAAACCATATCCAGTGAGGACAACCTTACATTCAGGCCATCAAACACAAATAAAATACAATAGCTTTGCCATTAAAAAAATGAAAGAAAGAATGCAACAGGATAATTCTCTGCTTCTCATTCTCTCCCAGTTATTAAAAAAGTGAAATATAAAAGACAAAGTAAAAATCAACTACAGAAAGCACTGGAGGTATGTCAGAAGCCACTGGGTAAAATACAACCACAGGCTCTACACCTACACCTGAATGAAGCATAGGACAGTGGACTGAAGGAAGAGTTCTCAAGGACTGGTGATAATGCCTATTGACAAAGAGCTAAAAGAGCTGATGGCTGGGTGGGAATCAAGCAATGGAATACCTTAGGGTATATGCGGCCAATTTCATGCACCTAGATACATGGCCCTACCTCAGTAATGAATAAGCATTATCCAAGAGTGGAAAGAGGAAAGAAGAGAAAATTGAATGACACAATTCTTGGAGGGTGAACAGTGCTTTTTCAAGCATGCACGAGACAACATTTGAGGACTCTGGATATATAACTGGGGAGAAATCTTGCAATGGGTCAGGAGCCCTGCAAGAGTGCAGAGGCAGAGACTCAGGGAAAAGTCAGGGTACTGTCGCTAACATAAAACCACCTGTCACCTTCAGGCTTCTGGGATCTTTCAGGAACAAGGCTTTTACATGTTTCACAGATCACTGTAAATCTCAAAAGCTGATACAAAGGCCAAGGATCTTAAAGCAATCTGAAGACATTGAGATAGTAAATTTCCTTCATCTACCAAAGGAAATATGCACATCTTTGAGGCATAGCAGCTGCTTAATGGTTACCAAGCAATATCACACCACAGCTTAAGCCAAGAAGAAAAGAATAACTTTGCATTTGTGCAATGTTGTATTTACACTACATGTATGCCTTAAAAAATAAAAATAAAACTGAGTATGAAATAAAGAGCTATGCAAACTGAAAAGTCTCAAAGGCAATATCCAATTATATTATTTTACTTCTTTTTTTATTCTTTCTTAACAAAAGCCACAGTAAATCACTACTCAGAAGTTAATATAGTGTTTAACCTCCTTTACAAACAATAACAGAGGGACACAATGGCATATCTAACTGTTAATATCTCAAATTATAATCAGCACCATTTGAATGTTAAACAACATTTACATAGAAAATCCAAAGGAAGACTGATAACACTCATTTCTATGGTCTACTGTGTTCTATTCTTGAAATTAAAAAAAAATGCCAAAGGGAAAGCAGTTATTAAATTCATGAATGCTGTCTTCGAGTATCTGAAGGACTGTTAATGTAGATGGCGGATTAGGCTTATTCTACATAGTTCCAGGCGTTGCTTAGTTGCTCCATAAACAGATTTGTCATCCAATGAGAAAAGTCCTAAGAAGGAATGTGAAACTATGAAAGTAATAATAAGCAATACATGCCCGGCTATTGTGTGGAAACTTTCACAGCTATGAATTCATCCTTGTCATGCAAATTATACTGAGATGAGGTGTTTTACTCACAGATAAAGCAATTTCTATCTACAGCACTAAGAAGTTACATAGTGGCTTTAAACACCACTGCTGGACAGAAGCGTTACTTTGGGAGCAAAACTTACTAAAAGCATTTCTGAAGCCTTTGGTGACTCAAAGATTTTACTTTTTCTCATGGATGACTTTCTTTTTATTGTATTCTTCCTTTGACCAGAGAACAGGTAGACATGATTCCACCTGTTACTGCTGCTCAACTGAGTGAAAAAGATAGTTCTTGAGGGGTGAGTTTACTTCACACTCTCTACCAGTCTTGTAACATCCGATACTATCTATAACCCAGGAGGTTTTCTGTGGTGATGTTGTGAAATATAGTTCTATTGTCAGCTTCTTAACTGATCAGACTGTCCATAGTTAAGTACCAAAACAGGGAAATTGTAGTGTTATGAGAGATAGGAAAGAAAGATGGAGGAGCTGACATTGATTAAGATGCACTGTACTTATAAATTTGCATCGCAAATTGAAAGCCTTTTGTACAACTACTTAAAGATAATAAAAATCAGGTTTGAAACTGATTATGAAATAGAAATATTAAGTGCTGCAATTTTTCTGCACAGATTACCAACCTAAAGCCATGGTTAATATTATAATATTAATTTAGAATTAAGTTTATCTTTCAATTTGAAATGTAAATCCATGGTGCAAAGATCCAATGGTCTTGGAAGGCAGAAATTTCTCAACTTTAACATACATGGTATCTTAATAATTCTTATGCTTTTTCTGTATTTCCTTTCTTTTTAAAACTTTTTCCTGCATCTCTGAAAAAAAATATATATATACATTGTATATATATGTGTATGTATAGATGTACATGTATATATATACATTGCCTTTGCTGAGATATAAACCTATATCAAAATTCATCAAATTGTAAACTTCAAACATCTATAATTTGTTGCATGTCAATTACATATCAATAAGCTATAAAACTCTTACTTTCAATGTCAAGAACTAAAAACAAAGGTCAAAGGATGAACCAATACAGCAGTGATACTCTCAAGACAATACATTGGAAATGAACTTTAAAACTGGACTAGGGGGAAGACTGAAAGTGGGAGAAACATGAGGGGGGGTAATAATGTTCATGTTCGACTAAAAATGTATTCACTACCTTACATATGTAATGTAACTCCTCTGTACATCGCCTTGACAATGAAATTAAATTACAAATGAATAAATAAAAAGTTTTATGTTCATAAACTTAAATCCTAACTTTTTTCTATGATCATTATATCTATTTAGAAGAGGTACTTTTTAAAAAATATTACTTTATGTCTATGCACGGCATATTTTCTGTTACCATTTATGTGACAATTTTCTTATTGTTTGGCATTTTAGGTTATTTTCTATTTATATATATATATGTAACATACATATATAAATATATACAAATACATATATACATATATACTTTATATATGTATATATAATATATATTATATATAAACAGTACTGCTAATAATGTCCTCATTTCTCATAATTCCTTTAGACTGGAGTTTCCAGAAGTGAGATTTCTAGATAAAAGGGCATAAACTCTTTTTTTTCTTTTTAAATTTTTTTATATTCTTTTTTATTGTAATTAATAGAAGGGTTACATTATGTTTGCCAGATAAAAGGTGCATTTCTTCACAAACATCGATACCCCTTCTCATGTTTTTGTTCCCATTTCCCTTCCCCCACCCCCTCCCCTCATCTTGTTAAGGGCATAAACTCTTACAGTTCTCCATAGACACTTTCAGGCTGCTTTCCATGAGGTCGGTCTGGACTTTCTCTCTTGATAGGCCACAAGCATGTCTATCTTTCTACCTCTACCGAATAGTAGCAAGGATGTTCCAGATTCAAGTAGAAAAATATCACGACACAATGCTATCATGGCTATTTACTTGAGGAAAAAAAATCCTTATCTCTTTGCAGATAGCTTTAAAAAATGGAACATTTAAAAGAATAAATATTAAAAATAGGTAAACTATGAAAAAGGAATATTTTATCCCTAATATTATTGGAATTACTTTTAGAGAGTCACATTTCTGGAAATGGAGCTGTGGCTCAAAATGGTATAGCATCACCCACAATGGTAGTCTGGAAGTATATGGCTCAACTGTGGTTGAGCACTAATCTTGAAACCTAGGCTCCATGACCACCACCACCAACAACAACAACAAAAATCATACAGATTCACATTTTTAAAATTACTTTCTTGCTTTTCTTTCCCTATCACTTAAAAAGTTCACTTCTTAGTTTTTCTTTCCTTTATAAGAATGCATATTAATTGTACAAAGGGAATTTGCCATGATATTCCACATGTGCATATATGGATTTGATCAGATTTACTCCCTTAATTGTTCTCTTTTTGCCCTGCCTCTTATCTTCTTTCCATACATTTTCAATATGAAGCTTTCAATGGGTTTCACTATGAAATTTTCTTACATACATACACACAATGTATTTCAAAAATATTCACCCCACAATTATCTTCTCCATTTTTGCTCTAAACAGAACAATAATTACCATCATGTTTCATATGTAATATACATATATGTAAAATGCATGTGTTTTAGATCTATAGTTAGTCTATTATAAGATCACAGAAAATATGAATTTAGCATTTTCTTCATTCTGTTTTATTTACAAGACTAAAGATTAAATTTAGGATTTGTGTTTGCTAGGCAAGCATCAGATTTAAGCTATGCTTGTTTTTGTTTTGTTTCTGAGACAGGGTCTTGCTAACTTTGCCTGGGCTAACCTTGAACTCATGATCTTCCTGATCCTACTTCCCAAGTAGTTGAAATTATAAGAGTGTGTCATCATGCCCGGAATAAAGTTAATCTTCTAATATTAATTTAAATTCACTTTCCCACTATGTATATATGAAATACAAATCTTTAATGGTGATTACAATGACCTGAGAGTCAGAAATTAATTACAACGTTTAATACTTACCCTAAGGTAATCTTTATCTTTTCATATTTTTACATTCATGAGGACAGATATTTCATAGTTTACTAAGTGAGCTATATTTATTATATATATGCATATGCCTTTTATCTTAACTGTGGGTATGGAGGACACACCTTCCTGCACCACAGCATAATACTTAGAAAGGCTCTAAAGGAACAATTGCAGGACTCAGACAGATATCTGCACCTTCCATTTCCTTCTCTTTAAAAGAGAGATAAAAATCATGTAGCAATAAACCAACATAAAAGCTACATATTACTTTCAACAGTAAATAGGAATACATTTCATTTTAAGATCAGGGAAAGACAAGAAAGATACCCAAGTTAAAGACAAATATTTTTTAAAAATGAATACGAATGAAATCAATGAAGGAAAAATAAGGAAATATGACTTAAAATCCACGTAATAAATATAAAGCAAAATAGAAGGAATAAACTCAAATGTACTAGTCGTTCTAATAAATATAAATGGACTGAGTTTTCCCATAGAGTAGTAGATCAACTAAAGAAAACAAGATTTAGCAATTTTTAAGGAATAGACTCATGACAAAATTATAACAATAAAGAAAAGAGAAATGGTCAATAAATAAATATGCAAAGAAAAATCAGGCAGATTCAAACAAAAAGCAAGCACTGTTAATTAGCATTGGCTAAGAGAGAATTTAACATGAATTTTAATGAAGAGAATAAAAATCGCATGAATGGGTGGAAAGCATGATTAACAAAGACTTTCTGTTAGTGCCCTGTGCTCATTCATTGATGAACCTCAATGGCACACCACAAAAATCAGAAGTATATAAATAAAAAACTATTAAAAGGCAAAATAACTTTTTGGAAATACAATCACTAGTGGGAATCAGAAGTCAGTGAGAATTTTTAGAATATCTCTTTTGGAAGATAAATGTATCTACTGGACTATAATATGAAAAATTAGCTATGCTTTATTAACATGTCCATGAAACCTTTAAAAAAGATCATTATCTTTGACTAGACACAACTTTAGTCCATCTTTAAAATGCAGATTTCCTAAGGCCACAGCATTTCTTTCAACTGTGGCAAAGAAAATTAACAGTAAATAATAAAAAGTGAGTAAGTACTCTACAGCTCTTATAAATTAAAAGAAAATAAATAATAAATGAAAGACAAAACCAAAGTAAAAATTATAAGCTAACTAGAAAGCAATGAAAAGTAAAAGGTAGAGCAAAGGGGAATTATTTATCAAGAAAAAAAAGACAAAAGAAATTATTTACCATAAAATAAGAGAAAGAAGAATAAAACAATCTAAGGAAAGTTAAAAGGACAGAATTAAAGATAAAAGCTGAAATTTGCCTTTAAGGGACCAAAAAAACTAAATTAGCTCTTAGAAAAAAAAAGGAAAATATTTAAAATGATACATAAAACAAATAATTATAATTCTTCAAAGAGATCAGCAAGGCAGAAAAACCACTTGCAAGGCTGTTTAAAAAAAAACACGAAAAAGCAAAAATATACAAGTATAAGAATCAGAAAGGAGACATAATCATCAAAACAAAATACATTAAAAGAATCATAAGAGGGTAACACATACAACTTATTGACCACAGCTCTGAAAACTTAAATGGGCAATTACTTGGTAAAATAAAAGTAACCAAAATTGCAAAGAAGTGGAAAACCTGAAATAGACCAATTACCCTAGTGCAGTGGTTCCCAAAATTTGCTCAGCATTGGAACCACCTGGGGTTCTTGAAACCAATTTACGCTTGGCTTCCAACCCAAGCTATTCTGATTTAATTCCTCTGGGGTGAGACCTGGCTATCAGGGCTTTTTTAAAGTTTTCCCAAATGATTCACATGTGTAACACCGTTTGGGAATCATTATGCTAGCAGTGAACTAGTAGAACGCAAAGCACTGGCACATCCTACCAGTCTCATAACCAAAAGACAGGCTCCACTCCAGATTCTGGAACCCATCTGCTGTTTCATGACAACTGCAGGTGACACATGTGTTCTTTAGAGAAGAGAAAGAGAGGAGAAGGTGATTAAACAACCACCTTTAAAAAATATTTTATTTTAATGTATAGAGGGGTTATAGTTATATACGCCAGACAGAAGGTGCATTATTTCTCACACATTGATACCCCTTCTCATGTTTTTGTCCCCATTTCTCTCCCAACCCATCTCCTAGCCTTTTTAATGCTCCTATTTCAAATAAACAAATATATATAAACATACACAAACACAGACACACACACACACACAGACACACACACACACACACACACACACACAATATACCAGGTAACAAAGTCAGATACTAGAACAATATGAGGTTAACCAAAGGGAAGCACAAGAGGAAAAAAAATAGTACATTAAGAACAACAGTCATTCATAAATAAGCTCTTGTTTCCATGTCCTTGAAGTCCATTAATTTATCCTCATCCTATATGGCCTTATGTATCCAGGGTTTGAGCTATTGTAATCCTCTGCTAGGAGATCCCTAGAGAGTGGTGACATTTGCCTGTGATCTCAACTATTTTGGAAACAGAGATTGGAGGATGGCAGTCCAAAGACAGATCAGGTAAAAACTCAGATTCCTAGCTGAAAAAATAACTAAAGTAAAATAGAATGAGGGAATGACTCAAGTGATAAAACTCCTACCTAGTAGATACAAGGCCTTGAGTTCAAACACCTTTACATATCAAAGAACATGGCTAAAAAGAATGCCTATGGAATGGGACAATACTGCTAGCTCTGCATTAGACAGTGGTCTAATGTTCAGAATATCCAGAGAGCTTAAAATATTAAACCCTCAAAGATTCAAGAATTTAATTAATAAATGGTCTAATGCATTAATTTTCTCAGAAGTCAAAATGGCTAATAAACATGAAGAAAAGCTCAAGATCTTTGGCTATGAAAGAAAAGCAAATTGAAATAACGCTGAAATTCTACCTCAGCCCAGTTAGAATGGTCATTATCAAGAAAAACAATAACAGATATTGGTGAAGATGTGGTCTAAAGGGAATCTTAATACACTGTTGATAGGAATATAAATTTGTTCAGTTACTCTAGAAAGTAGTTATGGAGGTTCCTCAAAGAACTAAACAGAATTTACCTTATGATCCAGCAATTCCACTCCTGTGAATTTCTCCAAAAGATTACAAACCAGAATATAGTAAAGCCATCAGCACAATCATGTTCACTGCAGCACTATTCACAATTGCCAAGGTATAGAATCAACCTAGATGCTCTTCAGTGGATAACGGGATGAAGAAAATGGGATATACATACATACATACATACATACATACATACATACATACATACATACATATGCACAGAGATCATATATGTGGGATTATCATGTTCTTGTTTTATTTCAGGTCATTAACAAATAAGTTTGATTTTTTTATAATTTTTTATTGTAATTAATAAAAGGGTTACATGATATTTGCCAGATAGAAGGTGCATTAATTCACATACATTGATACCCTTTCACATGTCTTGGTACCCATCACCCACCCCCTGTCTTGGTTTTCCCCCCTTCCCTATCAAATTTCAAATAACCAAATACAATTCAATATATCAGATAACAAAGTGAGATACTGTAACAATATGAGATACCCAAGAGACAGCAAAGGAGATGAAAGATATCATAGTACATTAAGGACAACAATCATTCATTATATGGCTTTTGTTTCAGTATCCTGGAGGTCCTTTCGCATTTTTTTTTTTGATGATTAAAAAAATCTCGGGGCCAGCAGGCATAGTGGCTCACACCTATAATCCTAGCTACTAAGAAGGCTGAAATCTGAAGATCAAGATTCCCAGCTAGCACTCTCATCTCCAATTAACCTCTAGAAAATAGTAAGTGGAGTTTGGTTCAGGGGTAGGGCAGTAGCCTTGAGCTGAAGAGCTCAGGGACAACACCTAGGCCCAGGGGTAGGGTGGTAGCCTTGCGCTGAAGAGCTAGCATGCATGAAACCCTGGGTTTGATTCCTAGGTACCACATACACAGAAAAAAGACAGAAGTGGTTCTGTAGCTCAAGCGGTATAGCACTGTCCTTGAGAAAGACCACAGACAGTGTCCAGGCCTTGAGTTCAAGCCCCATGACTAGCAAAAAACAGATCTCAAATTCAAATATTCTTCCTATCTTCTGACTCCTGAAAATACTGCGGTGTCATGTTTAAGGTATAAAGCATGGAGTAGGCAGAGGGATGTCTGAAGTGAGAATAAGAATTTAAAATATTTCAGCAAAAAACTGGAGTATGTTTTATAAAATAAAGTTGAAATAAGTCAAAGTCTCTGAAGAGTAGCATGTAAGTCAAAAGACCCTAAAAAACATAACCTACTAGATTTTTCTAAGAATAATTACATTATTAAGTTAAAAGTAAGAAGAGTCAAATTTCTACACCAATATATATTTGACTTAGGGATACTTTCCTAGTAGCAGAAAAGGAGAAAAATTACACTAATGGATTTGCCTAATGTCTGTAAACCACATTCTTCAACCCAATGAGGTAGAAAGAGATAAAAACTTGAGCCATCATTTCAAGTTTAGTACTATAATATGAAAGTGGGATGGATGCTGGGTACTGGTGGCTTAGGCCTGTAAATCCTAGCTATTCAGGAGGCTGAGATCTGAGGATCATAGTTGGAAGCCAGCCTTGGAAGGAAAGTCTGTGAACCCTTTATCTCCAAAAGACTGCTCAGAAAAAGCCATAAATAGGGCTGTGGCTCAAGTGGTAGAACGCTATCCTTGAACAAAAAAAACGCAGATATAGCCCTCAGGCCCAGAGTTCAAAGCCTCAGGACCTGAAGTAGAAAAAAAAAGTGGGATGGCCTTGAAGCCTTCATGTGTAGGACAATAAGTTCAACATGCTTAACTTCTGAATCATTTAGTAGGTTTAATCAGCTGATGATATCTGCTATTCAGAACAGTTCTAGCTTTCCAGCTATCAAGAAGACAATTATTGCATTATTTTTAATATAAAGAGATAGAGAATTTAAATTGATAGAAAATTTTAGATAAAATTAGTCATTGCATAAAGATACATGGCTGAAAGAGCAATCAGTAAGATATTGCTTAGGCAAATCTAACCTAAGGATGTTTTTAATTTTGTATATGCAGGTTATGACCCTCCTGATGCAGAATCTGAACATTTTCAGCAAAGAAAGAAAAGCATGCTACATTAACAAATTGTAATCTGTTTGTGCCCTCTTTAAGTCTTCTAGAACTAGCTGCAGTAAAATTCATTAGGTATTGACAACAAAATGTTCAAATTTATGTAGACTCTATGGGACATCATTTATGACACCACAAAACCTTAAGATATGATTATGATGTTAAGAAAACCAGAAACCTGAATAATAATCTCTACTTTATGAATCAACTAGTACATTTCCATTTTACTGGGAAAAGGCACACTTTCACTGGGTTGGCCCCCAATCTGTACAAATGATTATTTGACCTTATCAGGAGATGCAATGGCACTCTAGCAATTGCATTAATCAGGTGGAGGAATCTTTCATCACCAATCTGATCCAGTCCCTCACAAACTTGTTCCACATTGATCCCAACTGGGTCTCTGGTCACTCAAGATTCATGTTCATCATCTCCTCACCCTCTGCCCACAATTTCCCCTTCTAATAGCTGCAGCTACTATGTCCACCTCAAGGGACTCCTTGTATGATCTGCAACACTAGTTTGCTAGGAGACCCAGAGTTGGTCCTGATAATGTACCTCAACACAAAGCTTTCTCCTTATAGTGGTTAGAGCATAACCATAGGAGCCACCTATAGATAGGGCACTTTCAAAATGTCATTTCTTATTTTGTCAAAAACAAAGTAATTACACCTGTGTAATCCTAGCTACTCAGGAGGCTGAGATCTGAGGATCATAGTTCTAAGCCAGCGTTGGCAGAAAAATCCCTCCTGCCCCCATCCCAGATTCTTATCTCCAATAAACCACTCAAAAACCAGAAGCGGTGCTGTGGCTCAAGTGTCAGAGTACTCGCCTTGAGCACAGAGGCTCAGAAAACAATGCCCAGGCCCTAAGTTCAAACCCCACAACCAACCAAAAAAGAAAAAAAAAAAGAACCTGGAAACATTTTTTGTCCCTTTCACAAAATCTCTTATTCTGTTCTATTTTCTCTTCTATGTTCTTTTCTATTCTACTTTATGCAGCTTACTTTGCTCTGTAACTTTGCCAAAATATTTTATCTGAAGTCAATGCATTTCTACTTAGTTTCACATCAAATGACACTTCCTAAAGGAAGCTTTCTTGATCAACCCAGCTGGAGAAAAGGTAAGATGACAAATTCTTCTCTCCTATCAAAGCACCTGCAAGTCACCAGGTGTGCTCTTGTAACTGCCCTCACAACTGACATGGAATAATGGATTGTGCTGAGTTTCAGCGAAGTTGGCGGATTGCTCCTTTTTCTTGTGGATCTTAGGATCATTGTGAAAGATGGAGCCTTGATTCAGGGGAAATGTCATTACAAAGTTCACACTCTTTCCTGCCACCAGTTCTTATAACTCTTGCAAATAGTATTTCACAACTTTGAACTCTCCCATGACCCTTGAATGGTAGCACTAAGTAATATTTAATCTCAATCACACATATGGATATAATATTATTTATGGACAAAAGGAACATGGGAACAAAGGTCACCTTAAAAGACACTCTCAACCGGCCAGGAGTGTGGCCTAGTGGTAGAGTGCTTGCCTAGCATGCACGAAGACCCAGGTTCGATTCCTCGGTATCACATGCATAGAAAAAAGCCAGAAATGGTGTTGTGGCTCAAGTGGTAGAGCTCTAGTCTTGAGAAAGCCCAAGGGCAGTGCCCAGGCCCTAAAGTCAAGGCCCAAGACTGGCAAAAAAAAAAAAGACACTAAACTAGAAAGCCCAGAACCAGAAACATAACAAGTGCTCAATAAATAAAGACTAGACAAAATATTTACATCGGGCTACTTCTTACTGAGTTGTTCATCATTCTTGGTGTGGCATGCTATATATTCCCAAATTCCCAGGAGCAAAAGTTCCTAATTTTGAGCTGCTCAATCCATAACATCAATGTCTGGATTGATAACACTTGATGCTGACCGCAGCAGTCAGTAGGCAATATAACTTATTGCCTGATATGGTAGGTGACAGGGAAAAACCAGAAAATCTCTTTCTCCCAGAACCTTTTGGGATATTTCTAAATTGTCATCTTCTTTTTTTTTAATTAAATATTACAAGTAATCAGACTAGCTCCACAGTAAAGGCTGGGCAGGGTGCCAATTGCTGTGTAGACCAGTCTTTGAAGAGTGAGTTATATATAAGTACGCAGAATGTTGCCTATAAAAAATAAGTAGCTGAGGGCTATGCACCCTTCTGGCTTTTTAAGAGTAATTTGTGAACAGAGCACTTCCCTCATTTTATCTTGTTTTCATTCTGAAACCTGTCTTAAATTTGAACATTTAAGGACTTTATTGAATTTAATGTCTTCAAACGAGTAGGAAGATAAAGAAGAAAAGTATTTCTGAAACAAAATCTGTTAAGAAAAAAAAATCCTTTGATTTTTGACTGGCACAGACCTCATTCTTAAATTACTTAAAAGCTTTACCTACGATGTCAGGTCTTAACCACTGTTAGCCAATACTTTCAGTGTCTATTTATACTTTTATGAATAGAAAGTCTGTTTATACTCTATTGCATATTTTCAAGTGCCAAAGTTTAAAATTACTTTTGGTATCACTGAATAGTGCATTTTCTCCCATTTTAAAAAAAGCTTGATTTTGATAGATATAATAAACAAGGACATGAGAAGATTAATTAAGAAGCGAATGGGACACGATTTCTTAAAATGAGACTAAATGTCTTTCTTTTTTTGACTATGGGTATCAAACGCTAGGAGAAAACATGATCTATGATGACCTCTGAAAATTTATTTCCCTTCAAAGGCAAATGGCAAAGAAATCATTGTAATATTTCAGCATCTATTAGAGTATTACATTAGTAATACTAAGACTTGAATATATAAAGGGCAACGTTAGATAAATCTGGGTGCTAATGATCCCAACAGGTGACCACTACTACTGCAGGCAGAGAGCTAGCTTTCTTCATAATTATTAGGTAATTTTTACAAGTTTCATAACATCCATCTGTTGGCTTCTATTTCAGCATTTATAAAATATGGTTACAAAGAAATCAACCTCAACATTTTTATGATTTCAAGAATTGCTTAAGTCTAAGAGAAGCATGTTGCCAAGAGTAATAGACCTTCCTGTTTCATTTGTTCAATTATTTACTTTGTTCTGTTCCTGTTCCAGAGAGAGAATAGAAAGTGATTCATCTGAGGTATATCCAGTAGATGGTCCTAATGGGCCTCAGAAGTTTGCCCAGCTCTGTGCAAAGTCAAAACACAAACAGAACATTTACATACTGAAAGAGAAGGAAAATGGGGACAAAAAGAAGAAAGAAGAGGTGGTCATGTCTAAATCCATGTCATTTGAGGTGAGATTGTTCTAGCTAATGGAATTTAAATATTTAAAAATTTTATACCATAAAATCTGAAAACTCTTTAAAATTTTTGTAATTTTATTACCAGACAAGGAAGAGCCTCCCACAAAACAACAGCCTTCCTAAACTCCAGAATGAGACTTAAGCTTGGAATTGATTTATAGGCATAAATCTGAATTCTAGATTGCCTTATTTTCATTGGATATTGTCCATTCTAGCATTAAGTACTCTAAGAGACTATTGTCCAAGGAATGTGGAGAGACAAAATGATAAAGCAAGTCAAAACTAATACTAACTCAATCATACAATTCCTAAAAGTGGCAGTGGAGTTTTGAATTCTTGGAAATAAAATTTTATCTAAGTCCAACTCCCTAAATTTACAGTTTGTCATTGCTTTGCCCATGATAATTGTTGACAATAGTTAGGAGAAAATCTTGTACTTTTATTGCTTAGAACAGATAACATGATATTCAGTAAGAGATAACAGGATACAAAGATATAATATCTGACTCCATCATAGGCAAAGGAAATGTGCATCATTTTTAAAAACTGAAGAGGCTTAGTGCTGTTGAAAAAGATAGCTGTGTCATGCTACTGGGTATCATCTGATTTTAACAGCATTTTAGCTCCAGAAAAATGGAAAAAATAATGAAAATCAAACATTCAGTCCTAAACATCAAAGAAAAAATGCAATAGATTATGTGAATACTTCTATAAATAGAGAACACCAAAAATTCTTGAATGTTTTAAAAAATAATAAATACCAATATTTCTCCTCCCAAAATGTATTGTTTTTGACTCCTTGTGCAAAAATATTAATTCCAAAAAGGAAATGCAAGCCTAACACTAAAGGCCATGTTCATATTACAATATTTTAGGGTCGATCTCCAGGAGTTCTGAAACAGCCAAGAGTAACCTGCAAATTACACAGCCAGATCTGATTTGAAAGAAAGATATAGGGGAGAGGGGTATATTGGACTTGTAAGTAGACAAACACATGCATCTATACTTATAGGATGACTGGATGGGATTCCACAATCCTGTCAATTAGTTTTTAAGAACACTTGTCTCAAAGAGCCTGGATTTTTGGCATTTCTTCTCAAGCTGGTGGGCAATAAATGTAGGAGTAGATGACAGAGATTTCCATGTGCCACACGTCAACCAGTGAGAAGCTACGAGTGATAAAAATGTTTGAGTGAGCAAAGTGATCTTTTTCACAATTTCGGTTTCTCTTTGTGATAGCAGTACAACCACAGAGTGACTGGTCTCATTGTGTGTGACATTGGCCCAAATTTTCCAATATGGACTATGCCTTCTTGAGATTCTGACTCTCAAACTTGGAAATTCCACATTGTAACCAAGGGCAGAGGACAAAATAGAGAGATGAAAACAGTATACTTATGGCAACAACAACAAAAAGAAGGTAAATATCACGCTCCAAACTACTCAAGATGTTCACAATTATGAAAGCACAACTAATAATAGATGTAGCTTATCCCAATTGACTATTAAACCGAAATCTTATTAAAATAAAAAATAACTTAAGAAAAAAAGATAATGTTCTCTATGCCTAGTGGCTTCATCTAAATCAAGATATTAGGGAATAAAAATTCCTTAATAAGTTTTAAGGTTAAGTCCATAATATGATAATATACAAACTTAAAATGATAGAAGGTATTTGAATGATTAAAGAAATTCTAATTAATTGCATTTGGTCTGGGAATTATGTAATTTTTAATGCATTCTAGTTATGGATGCTTATACAACAGCATTTTTGGCCTTTTTTGGGGGGTGGGGGGGGTTAGTCCCAGGACTGGATCTCAGGGCCTAGACTCTGTCCTTGAGCTTCCTTTTGCCCAGGGCTATCACTGTACAACTGAGCCACTCTACAGCTCAGGCTACCACCCTACCCCTGGGCCTGGGCATTGTCTCTGAGCTCTTCAGCTCAAAGCTACCACCCTACCCTTCAGGCAAGCCCCACTTCCTGTTTTCTAGAGGTTAATTGGAGATAAGAGTCTCAGGTTCTTTTGTGTGGCTCAACTGGCTTTGAATCTTGATCCTCAGATCTCAGCCTCCTGAGTAGCTAGGATTATAGGCATGAGCCACCTTGCCTGGGCCTAATCCAAAAAAAAACAAAAAACAGATCTATAACATTTCAACTTTGTGATAGTTTGTAAAAAAAATTGTTTTCCCAGGGAAAACTTCAAAAAGGAAAAAAGTATGTGTTCAAGTATTAGTGTTTCTGTTTGCAATTCTTGTGGAAAACAAAAAAATTTAGAGATGCTACTATATGTAGCCAAAGAAAAAACTTAACCAAGCATGATAAAATATTTTAAATTTTTTCTACTAAATTACATAACTATACAAAGGTTATTTATCTGGCTCAAATAGAAAAACATTTTAGATGAGCATAATTCCTTGGGTACCTGTTCAGAAATGTACACTTCAACATTCACTACTTTATTAATATCAATCAAGTTGTCATTCAAATGCAAAAAGTCATATTCTTTGTTTAGTTTGATTTACAAATAATCTTATCAACTCTTTCTCTTCAAAAAACAAAATTCTTCCACTCATTTTTTGCAAGATGTAAAAGAGCCTTTTAAATGTTTGGTTATAATACACTTTCACACCAAAAAATTAGTGAATTGAAAAGAAAAAATATTTGTAAATAAAAGACATTTTAACTTAATAAGATTTTTCTCAACTCCAGATCATTTCTGACAAAATCTGTCACATTCTAAAGTTTTTCTTTTGGAAAATTAACTAAAATAATTCTAGTCTATCTACACAGAAAATAAATTTAACTGGAAATTTCTTTAACATTGTTCAGATTTTTTTTACAGTTTTCTTACAATCAGTGACAATCAAATTTATGAAGAAAAATCAACTTAGTTTATATTTTCAAGATGTATTCAAAATTTTTAATATTTGACATATAAACCACATTTGCAGTATATGATTTTCTACAATACAAAGTAACTTAATAGCTACTAGAACAAAGATGACTATTGTAAGATAAAAGTAAATAATAAAATAGAGACAGGTGTCAGAAAGAAAAAGAAACTTGTAATGGAGTGGTGGCTCATGCCTGTAATCTTAGCTACTCAAAGGCTGAGATCTGATGACTCAGTTCAAAGTCAGCCTGGGCCCTGAGACTTTTATCGCCAATTACCCACTAGAAAACCCAAAATGATGCTGTGGCTCCAGGGGTAGGGCAGTAGCCTTGAGTTGATGAGCTCAGGGACAGTGCCCAGGCCCAGAATTCAAGACCCACAACTGACAAGGAAGGAAGGAAGGAAGGAAGGAAGGAAGGAAGGAAGGAAGGAAGGAAGGAAGGAAGGAAGGAAGGAAGGAAGGAAGGAAACTTGTCTTCAATTTTATATTTATTTTTATATCTATCTGCTGCATTTTTCTAATATCATTGTGCCATTGTGCGAGAATACTTGCCTGGAATATTTTTGTGCAATTTGAGGGTTCTTTAGGAAGTTTAACTTCAAATAAGCCAAGCATTATTATATAGAAGATGGGACAATTCAAGACCTAAAACTAAGCCTACCTGAAAAGCCTTATTTTTAAAAAAATAAACCTCATGGAACACATGAGATTATCTGGGAAGTAGAAGGAACGTGTGGCCACCTTCTAATGTATAGTATTTTCCTTTTCTTTTTGTTAGTTTATTTTTAGAATATACTTTTAACAAAATCACAGAAACAATTAGAACTCATATAACAATGAAATCTAGAAATCCTTCCTTGCATGTAAAGTGCTCCACATATTTTGGGAGAAAAACAAACAAACAAACAAACAAACAAAAAAATCCATGAGAGTAGCCAAGTTGTAAAAGTTCTGAAAATAAAGAGGGGATTTGGCACACCTTATACCAAAGAAAAAGCCTTCCTTTGATTATTTCCTGATTTGGGGGAACCAATAAAAACTTTACAGAATAAAAATTTCCACAAAAATCCTTCAGAATAAAGCAATCATTACCATCCTAAGTGCCTTTAAAGTAATTAAGTTATAACAATAGCACACAACTTTACTTTTTCTTATAAGTTAAAAAAAAATTAAAAGACCTTTTGGCTTTTTAAACAGCAATAATTTTGAGCACCAAAAAGACATACAACTAAAATACAGGCTTTTAAAGAAATACTAACAAAAAAAATAAAGCATGAGCAATTAGGTAAATACTAATGATAAGTTTTTGCCACTGTAATAACCTAAACACTCACATCTTAGGACCTAAACACAAGCACATCTTGTACCCATCATACCTGCCTTCCAGAACAAAATAGGCAGCTGACTAATTACACTGTGTTTATCTGTACAGTGGTACCTTTGTTCTCCAACAATGTCAGAGTGCAAACGTCCTGGAACACATATTTACCTGGAGGATTCTTGGCAGGATCATTGTGGCTTGGACTTCCTGATTGTCCAGAATCTGTAAAGAAATCATAGAAAATGTTTTCTTCTTAATTTGTTTTGAAAGAATTTCACAATCATCAGAAGGACTTATAAAAACAATTGAAGGTACAACAATAAGGTTGAGTGTTTAAATAAAGTACACTTTACCAAACCTTTTGACAGCAACATTTTATTCACCAAACTAGATGAATGTCTATACATATTTCCACATCAAAAGAACTAACAAGTACCGCATTGGCCTATAATATTCTTGGGATGAAACAAAGCCTTCCTGAAACAAAACATCTAGCTACAGATCCATGAAAGATGGTTTGAAGGTTAGGCAAATACCAAGGCCAATCAGTACAAATGTGAAATAAAGCAGGTATCTCCCCTTGAAAATACAATCCAAATATAATAAAATATACTTCTAAAACCTGAAAATACATTTTTATTCTTCAAGTAAAACACATAAAAATGAAAGGCTGCATTTCCAGTATTTCACTCACATGAACACATATCCACTCCCATCATCTTCCAACCTACTGGATCCCAGCCCAGATCTGTCTACATCTCATAATAGCAATCGATTTGCAAACACTAGGAAAAGCATAAATTACTAGGTAGAAATTCAACATGGCTTTGTGGAGAGCAAATTGTTGGATCAATGTTAATTTCCATCTGTGATAGATGGACAGACTTTTCAGATAAGAAGAATGGGATCAATGTGATATATTCAAATTCCCCTTCCACTTTAGTTTTCACTGATGCTACGGACAGAGAAAATGGAGGCAATAAAATTTAGGTAACACGTCTTTCCAGACTAATCCCAGACTGCTCTGTTTTGCTTACTCCTCTTGCCTCTGTGTCCCCTCTACAGTTATTTTGTGTTATGTGTCCCACAGTCTTATACACTTACTTGCAAGTTGCTTTGTAAGCTTCTTTTATTGCTTCTAGCACTTTATGTGTGTTCCCCCTATCTAAAATGCATCCTTCTCACTAAGCAGAGGCAGAGATTTTCTCTACTTCTCTGGTGTATGTATTCCTCTGTGCCCTTCATGATTATAACCACACCAGGCTTAGGGTAAATGCCAAAAGGACAGAAGGCTCAGACTCAGCAACCTTTCTGCTTGCATACAAAAGGCAATTTTGAATTTGCTAGCAAATTTCAACAATATGTGATAGGTTGGGCATTGGAAATGACTCTGTAATGAACTGCTAGACACTGACAAGTCTCTTCCAGAAGTCCTTACCCTATGCTTGAGCCAGAAAAGAGACTGTATCTTGTTTAAGAAAACAAACAAACAAACAAACAAAAAACCACTTAAACCTGCTTTTTTCATTAGGCTGTTATTCTCTTCTTCCAGGTAAGTGATTAGCATGCTGCAATTGCTGGATCTACTTCTAAATGCAGAATATCTTGTTTGTTTCTTCCTGCATAAAACCTGGTTGTTGATTTCTATACTTTGCCTCCTGCCTGCTATCTCTGATTTAATGGTGAGAACAGGCTGGTACCCTTCCCTCCATGTCTTTAATTAGCTTCTCTTTTTCACTTTAGCAAAAATTCCACGTGACCTTAGCAAACATAGGAAGTAATTAATACACTGTCCTCCAACCTGTTCTTGATTTCCTAAAATGAGAAAGTAAAGACACTAGAAAGACCATTCAATTCACAGGACTTTGCTAGATTCTCTAGACAGTAAATATCTTCACTCTCAGCTTTCATAAATTCTTATACTACCTCTTCTGGAAATGAAGCGAAATTCATCTTTTTCTTTCCACACTCCTACCAAAATGGGTACAATATCGGCTACTTTTTCAGTCCAAAAATGTAGAGAGATATGAGAATAATAAATCATCTTTTTTACTACAGCTTTTACTTCTGCCATGAGTTCCTTGTAAAAATGCCTTGGCATTTCTATGTGTCACAACTGAATCTTCCAAGCAATTCTATCATATTGAGAGATTCCTACTTATACAACAAGTACATATCTACTGATCAGATCTCTCATGTTTTTTTCCTCTCTCAGACTACTACCTCACATTTATGAAAGTCTAGTTATGCAGAGCTAGATCTAATACATTAGTTCAGTTGAAGTTGTCATCATCAGACAAGTTGCCGATAGCGGCCTCAAGTTAGGAACTGCAAACTCTATATATGTGAGCCTATGAATACATGTTTGGCATGCCACCTATCAACTGGCACCATCATAATCCTTTCCCATCATATGCTGATGCTTGGACCAATAGAATAAAGAATGAAACTCATGACCAGGCATAGTAACTGATAGCCATAATCTTAGCTACTTAGGAGTTGGCAGATTGGGGAGAATGGGCAGTCCAAGGCCAATACAAGGAAAATGATAGCAAGATTTTCTCTCAATCCATAAGTAAGGCATGGTGGTATATGCCTACAATCCAAGCCAAACAAGAGACATAAAGAGGAAGATTGTGAATTGAGGCTAGCCTCAAGGAAAAATATGAGAATCCAGCCCCTTGCACACCCCCCCAAAAAACAGGAGCAGAAATGTGGCTCAAGTGGTACCTATACAGCAAGTATGAGGTCCTGAATTTAAATCCTAGAAGAGTCTCTCTTACTCCCTAAATCTAAGAAAGTTTTGAGTTAACACAATGATATATTGTATTTACCACTGCATGAAAAATACTATTTTTCTTTCTTTTTGGTTGCAAACTACTTTCTCTCCCAGAAAGTTACAGACCAAGTTCTTCATCTGAAAAAAAAATGATTTACTGGAGAAAGACCACAAGCATTTGAAAAGGTTGAAGTGGATCACACACTCACTTTTTCTAGCAATTCCACTTCCTAAAATGACCTGGTATTTACTGGCAGCCAATAACAGGTTTTCCTTCTACTTGAATATCTGTGTCCTCTCCTGAAGCAAAATAGCCTTCTATTTTCCAAAAGATGACCTATCACAGACTCTAAACAATACAACATTACATGTCAGATTAATACTAATAGAATCTCCTCTCCAGGCACCCCATATCAGTCACTTGACTACAAGTGGTTAGAAAGGACATAACCTGGGAGTCATAGTTGGCAGAGAAAGCAAAAGTGAACTGTGATTGTGGTTGACTTCAGAGAAGGGATTAGTCAGACCACATCTAAAACCCTTCAATTCACCTCCTAGGTCAAATTACTCTACTCAACGGTTTTATTTAACAACTTCCATCACTTTTTCAAGCTCTCCACTCTGGAGGGGACCAAAAGGGAAGGGGGAGAGAGACACAGAGAGAGATAGAAATTATAGTGAATTCTACCTCTATTCTTTTATTGCCATGTTATCTGGTATGAAATGCATGGACTCGGGAGTTTTGCATCTCAGTCTTGAAAACCTGAAGAATGTTATGTCAAAGGATCATTGCAAAGATGATACCACATCAAGGAACAAGCCCTATTTCTGACACACTCTACACAACCAGTAAAACATCTTAAGTGTACAGACACTTTTTAAAATTATTCATGGAAGTGGCACTTTGGCTCAAGGGGTAGGGTGGTAGCCGGTAGCCTTGAGCTTGAGGAGCTCAGGGACAATGCTCAGGCCCAGAGTTCAAGTCCCACAACTGACAAAAAATTATTCATATATCTTATGAACTAACTCTTAGGAAAAAAAAGATAGAAACACAACTAAAGTCTGTCTACCCTGATGCATAGCCACTACCCACATCTGTGGGGGACCTACTGAAACAAGGTGTGCCCACCAAGAGTTGCTAACAGAATAATTTAGTGCTGGGCTGGCTTAACAGAACAGAGGAAAAGTACTCCTATGTTCCAGGGCACTAGATAAAAGCTGTCAGATGAAATTGCTTGAAGAACAAGGCTGGTAGAATGGGACAGTGAGCAACCAAGGCTCTTGAGTCTAAGAAGTTGCTGATAGCAAGAAAAGAAGGAGGTGACATTTGGAAGACAGCTGACTACAATCAGTCATCGCTTTCTCTCCCTGCACCTTCCATTGCCTCTTCCTTGATCAGAATCTGTATTTTCAACATTTCTATCTTTAGGCTTGACAGGCATAGTGGGAGAGTGAAATGATCTAAACAGTTTCTCCAAAATCATATGGCAAGTTACTTACTTGGGTCACTATTCAGTCACCCAGCTTCTGGAGTGGTCGTGATGCAATCTTGAAATCACACAAAGCCAAATGATCCTTCCATAGATAAAAAGGTTTCTGGGAACTTGTTCTTCCTCTAACTTCTATCTAGCTTGGACATTGTTGTCAATGAACTGTATACACCAACTGATGTGTTCAAGAGAGAGTAAAATTGTGTTTCTACTTTCTCTACCAAATGAAGGAAATGCTACTATTTTGGAGTAACCTGTTGGAAGTCCAATAAAATGTTAAATATGTAAGGTAAAGAAATAAGTTAATGGGGGCCGGGAGTTTGGCTAGTGGTTAAGGTGCTTGCCTAGCATGCATGAAGACCCGGGGTTCTTTTCCTCGGTACCACATACATACAAAAAAGCCGGAAGTGGTGCTGAGGCTCAAGTGGTAGAGCTCTAGCCTTGAGAAAATTCCAAGGACAGTGCTCAGGCCCTGAGCTCAAGCCCAGGACTGGCAAAAAAAAAAAAAAAAAAAGAAATAAGTTAATGGCCTGTGAAATGTGTACTGAGCACTAACTTCTGAGTGAATTGGTTACCACTCCTTGAAGTAAGCAGATCATCAAATTGAGAAAGATCTTTTCAAGGTCATACTATAAGCATCATTTAAATGAAAAGCAGTAAGTCCTTTGAACACTTCCTGGATCTAGATATGTGGTAACATGTGGAACAAAGCAGGCACTCCTAATGGTTAATATATTTCCAATTTGTTTATAATAATATCCTCTACATATTTTTAAAGAATGTATATTGAATGACTTTTAGAAGCTCAAAAAAATGTCTCTAAGAGATAAGAAAGCAAAATTACAAAATGGAGGAGACAGGAGTAGGGTATGGTTAATTAAAGAGTACAGTTACAGAGGCCAGGAGAGTGGCCTAGTGGTAGAGTGCTTGCCTAGCATACGTGAAGCCCGGGTTTGATTCCATGATGCAGAAGTGATGCTGTGGCACAAGTAGTAGAGCACTAGCCTTGAGAAAGCTCAAGGACAGTGCCCCAGGATTGGTTTTAAAAAAAAAAAAGAGTAAGATTACAATTAAAAAAGAAGGTCCAGTGTTCCACTGCACATAGTATTACTACAACCAGTGATAATGTATCAAACATACATCTCAAAAAGCTAGAAGGATTTTGAATGTTTTCACTATTTAAAAAAAAGAACTGGTATTTGAGTTAGGATGTAAAACCTTATTTAAATATTACAAAATGTATACAATGTATTAAATTTCCAGTATACTCCAGAAACAAAAAAGTTTTATGTTTCATGTATTGATTTTTAAGGTAATTCAAATTAAATTTAGTAAGTGGTGTTGTGAATGATTATCATTAATCCTTCTTAGGAGAGATGGAAATTTCATAAAGGCATCAGAAGGAAATGAAATGGGAAGAATGTTTTGAAAAACAACCTGATATACTAAACTTTCCATTTCTTATTGTGACCAAGGTCATATTTTTTTTTTTTGGCCAGTCCTGGGCTTGAGCTCAGGGCCTGAGCACTGTCCTTGGACTTTCTCAAGGCTAGAACTCTACCACTTGAGCCCCAGCACCACTTCCAGCTTTTTTCTATGTATGTGGTACCAAGGAATTGAACCCGGGTCTTCGTGCATGCTAGGCAAGCACTCTACCACTAAGCCAAACTCCCGGCCCCCCCAAGGTCATATTTTTAAAGCCCCAAACAAATTAAGTTAAACTCTGATAAAATTCTTAAGTGTATTGAAGATATCCATACAAAGGACCCTAAAGATGCTAGTATGCCACACAAGGAACTCTGATTTGGCCACAGGGTTATACCATATGATTTTGACGCTTTTTGTGCACTCGCACACTACACATAGTATTTTCTGTTTTTCATC
This sequence comes from Megascapheus bottae, assembly GCF_031878675.1. NCBI lineage: Eukaryota > Metazoa > Chordata > Mammalia > Rodentia > Geomyidae > Megascapheus > Megascapheus bottae. Next base: position 44,507,452 of record NC_143511.1, read on the forward strand.
CCATGACCCCTCAAGCTGAGTCATCTTTTTTTAATTTCTGAACAATGTGACAGGGAGATGTTACCCTATTTTGTCTTATCTCTCTATATTTTAGGGATGATGCCTGGAACATGTGAATCAGATGAACAGAAAACAACTTGTCCGTAAACTGGATGTGCATAAAGAAGAAAGATTCATTATACCTTCTGCACAAAACCATGTGTTATAAGTCAAGTAGACAAACCTGTGTTAAGGCAAAGGGCAAATAAATCAATTCCAGAACTACAGCTTCCAAGACCACTCACTGTAAAGCTCATTTCTGCTTCCTCACTTCCAGAATGAATATTAGGACAAGCACTTGATGAATAAGATAAATTGTATTGAGAATTAATTTGGCATTCTACCACAAAAAAAGAAGAGGTATTCTGTGGTGATAAAGGGAGCAGGTCCCTCACTAGTAAATGCTGCCAAAGAACTACAGCTAGACTTTCTAGAGGAAGCTCATTCTTGAAGTTCATTTACTTTATTAACATCATGACTTGAGTATAAATGGGAAAACCAAATATGGGAAGCATAATTACAATTTCTAGTTAATTGGGTACAAAGAAGTGACTGAACAAGGTAAACAGCGAGCACCCTTCCGCCTCTAAAATTATATGACTCTATTGAACAATATAGCTTTTATATCAAGGGATATCAGAAGAGTAAATGAAACCCAAACTGTAACCTGTTAACCCACAGATAGCCTCTCGCTAGAAATGAAATTAGTCATCATGTGATAAAGAGTTCCTTTGTCATACTCCTTTGCCTTCAGCAGGTAAAGAAATAGCCTATTGTCAACTAAACAATACCAGACTTTTTAAGAGCTTAAGACAATCTCCTTTCTCTCTAAAGCATTACTAAAAACTAATATACTTTTTAAAATGCATGTTTTTTATAAAGTAAATAGCATGACAGAGTCACTTGAAACAAACAAAATCAGATATTAGAAAAGAAACTAGAGAGAAAGGATACAAGTGTATTTACTTTATACTAGGGAAATAAAAAAAAAAGACAAAAATGTCTGTATTTCAAGATGGAGAAGAGAGAACTCTTCTCTAAGGGGGAGACCTCCCTATCCCTCTCCTTGCTCTCTAACCACCATCCAAGTCTCACTCTTAAAAATTCTCTATGTTCTGACTTGCTGAGACTCAGAGGAAGAGAGCTTTACATAATCACAGTTGTTATTACATAATCACTTTTTGTCCCTGTCCAGTACAACTTTGCTTCTAACAGAATGCTGCTTCATCAACTTTAGTGACACAAAACTATAGTTTTATAATATTTTCTTTTCTCTTTACTAAATTTTACTAACATAATATAAAGATACATGATAACATGGAGTGCTTTCTTTCCCCTCATAACAATGGTGGGGGGAGGTTTTTTTCTTCTCTTTCTTTTATGTCTACCAGTCTGCTTCTGACTATTTTGATCTTTGGAATTTACTTCAATGCAAAATTTAGTTAATCTCTACATGGTATTAACTCTATAGCATTGTTAATAGGATCCTAAACGTATTTTTGCTAAATTTGTATTCCTACATTAAACTCAACTCTGAGCAAGGATCAAGGAATCAAACTTCTTTTTGCTGGGGTAGTTAACTGGAGATGATAATTTCACAGGTTTTCCTGCCCAGTCTGTCTTCAAACTGGGATTCTTAGATCTCAGCATCCTAAGCACCTAAGATTAAGGCATCAGTCACTAGCATGGGACTTAAATCATTTTTTTCTATCTTATTATTTCACCCCTAAAGGCCTATAATTTCTGCCTTTACATTGGTTAACATTGATCTTAAATATGTGATTAAGCAAAATGTGTGGTTTCAAGAGAAGCTATTATGCTGAAGATGTTTACAGATAAATTTAACTAACCAAGAGAAAGTATAGATATATAATATGCCCATTTCTTATCCCCATATAGTCCACTTGTTATATTATTAAACTTCCTTTTAAAGAACCATTTTTTTTTTGCTTCACAGGAAGTTATGTGCAAAGCATCATATCAGATTATGGTAAGAATTTGCCCAGGCTCAAAGCTAAAATTTACCCTATAGGGCTACACACACAAACACACACACACACACACACACACACACACACACACACACGACACTAAAAATTAAGGGCAAAGTATCACATATGCATCTGAAAGTGAACCACACATCACCCATGTCCACAACATGGAGACATTCCTGCCCAGGAAAGGTTAACCAGCCTGACATTTCTGACCAATGAATTTCAGTATGGCATTAACCAGCTTCAAACAGCCAGAAATGGTGTCTAGAATAATCAGATCTGACCTTTAAACCTCAAGATTAGGTCCAATGACTGTCTACTGATCCAGGGATTGAGGTGAATAAAAGATCAAAACTAGGATCATCCAGGCATCTTGCACTCAAAGCCTTTAATATATAGAATGCAAAGATACCACACTGGTCCTTGTCAAAGGTGTTAACTTTCTACAGTGTGTTTTTAATTAAGTAAATAAAATGTGGTAATTAAATCAAGATTGCATAATATGCTTTTGATTTGTAATTTCATTTAAATAATTAACTGACTCAATCCTTGTTTAGTTTTTAAACTTGTCTAGTTAGGGAAAGAGTACCTGGGAGCAAATCCAGCTTTGTATCTTTAAAATAAAGGCAAGGCAATCCAGCATACTTTTATTAAAGAGTTAAATGCACCAGCATAATATGAATACAAAGGCAAATTTTAATGTAAAAGAGGGAGGCAACATTTTGACTTAAAAGATAGTTTTCACACTAGAGGGGAATAAACTAAAAAGTATTTATTCAAAAAACTTCCAATTTTACAAAGATTGCATGTTTGTTAACAGCAAAACATTTCCAGCTGTATTTTAAGTTTCTGAAGAGAGTTGTAAGATTTATAATCTTTCATGAATGCTGCCCCAATCTCATAATATTAGACGAACACATACTGTGTACTTTAAGGCAAACTTTGCCAAAGCAGTTTGCTCATGAAAACAATGAAGTCCTTTCTAAAACCTGACTAAGTTCAATAAGAAAACATGAGATGATTGGTCTGTCCTTTCCATCTGGGAGACATTTTGGATTGGAGCTATCCTATATAATGTATTTTATTTCTCTCTTGGAAACCAAGAAACCTTCTTTTTACAGCAAGGTATGCACTGCAAAGAGAATGTTGGTGAAATAGGAATCTGGAAATGAAAAACAGAACATCATCAGACTTCAAAATGCGTAATCATGGAGGAAAATGGAAAAAAATCCATGCACAATTTCAATAAAAACCAAAGACAATGTTTATGATCCTATTAGTCTTAAATTTCTCTTAAAAGAAAGGCATAGAAAAAAATAAATAAATGTTGTTTCCCTTCCTGAGCAGATTTAGTTACACCGCCTATCACAGTGACTCCCATGTCTGCTTTGTTTTGTCTTGGAAATCCTAGCTATCCCACACTTCCATGTTTTTCCCAAAAACATAATATAATACTGTATATCTGAGTAAAGGCAGACTCAAGACTTACTAATATTTTATTGGTGCGCTTTCTTCCCCAGGTGTGGGACATGTTATGTCCACACTGATTGGAAAGTCGGACAGAAGTCTTGGGTTTGGTAATTGCTGACCATCTCACTTCACTTCATACCAAGTAAGATAAAGGGATGCTGGAGAATGATAAAGTGGTGACATCAATCAAAATGCATTGTATTCATAAACTGTTATGTTGAGTGGTAACTTCTTTCTACAACTATATATATGTATATATTATATATTATATATGTATATAAAATATATGTATATATAATATATATATATAGAGAGAGAGGATAAGAACAAGGTAAGGATTGAATCTTGTTTTCCAAAAGGATCAGAAATAGAGAGGAGGAAAAAGCTTTACATGACACTGAAAATATATGCAAGTCTTTATAGAGAAAAGGCCATAATATTTTTCTCAGGACTCTAAAATTGAATTAAAACTCCCCTCCTCTCCATTTTCACAAACAATAACTGCACAGGTAATAAGGTACTGAATTAGTTTCCAAACCTCCTGCTACCTACAGAGTCAAGGTTCATGGTGGTTTTATTCATAGCTTAGAAAATTCTGGGTATTGAGCAGATGTTCAATCTACATCTGTTAAATGAATAACCATTATTTTACAGTAAGCAAGGTAACAGTTGATAGCACTTAAATATTTTTAAAAATTATCTGTAATGATAATCAAATAACTTCGAGTTATTTGGTTTTACATTCATGCTCTAGTACTTAAGTATTTGCAACCTCTCTACAAATACAACATAGTAGTTAGCTCAGTCAATGGCCAAAAAAGTCATATTTATAGTATTTACTACATGCTTATTATATTATTATGCTCTCAAAAAGAAAACTTTAAATCATATTTCTCCTCTATATTAATGATAAAGATGCTTTTCCAAATAAGTCTTAAAGTCATTATAATTTTAGAGAAAATTATATGAGTTTTATATCCTATTTGTGATTATAGTTATATTGCTATCATATATGACCTTATTATATATGGTCATATATGAGATTAATAACTAGTCTTTGCTTTATTATTAAATGATGATGCAGATAGATCATTGATGATATATGCATATAATGAAGTAATAATATTCAATATATCACCTTAAAGAAAACTGGAGTGGCACATGGAAAGGAACAAGAAGAATGCTCAAGATGCATTGTACTTGTAAACTGATTTATCCTCCATATGACTACAGATAATAAAAATATAATGTGCTAGGTGCTGGTGGCTCATGCCTGTAATCCTAGCAACTTAGAGACTGAGATCTAAGGATCACAGTTTAAAGCCAGCCCCAGGTATGGAAGTCAGTGAGACTCTTATCTCCAATTAACCACCTGAAACCTGGGAGTGGCACTGTGGCTCAAAATGATAGAGCTGTAGCCTGGAACTAAAGAGTACAGGGAGAGCACCCAGGCCCAGAGCTCAAGCCCCACAGCTGACAAAAGAAAAGGTAATTTAAAATTTTTTTAAATACCAAAATAAATGTATATGTGTACTTGTGTAATGTATTTGTGTGTATGTATCATGTACATGTGTATACCTATACCTATACCTATACCTATCTACTTACATACATACATACATACATACATACATACATGCATACATGCACACATCTCCAAAGTACATAATTAAAATTTGAATAATACAGCAAGGTTGAGCATATTTGCTACAAAGAAAAAAACAGATTTGTATCATGGACATTTATTAAGCAGTTCTGTTTATAAAATATGTTTATAATATTAGAAGAAACTAATCTAAGAATCATTTAATGAAACAGGAAGCTTGCTGATGTGATAGATAATGGCATTAAATGTTCCAACAGTTCCTTGATACGTGGTTCTAAGAAATTCTGATTTCATGTTTTCAGGGCAAAAGCTAATTTACCAGGAACAAAACTACTTGAATAATACATCATGCTACTCACATTTTTTGAGAAGAAATAAAATTAGGGAACAAATAAGGGTATCTTTTGCAAGCTGCAACTAAACATGAAAGTCATTCAAATTGTGTTGATAAAATAATGAAATATGTGATTTTCCTTTATTTTTAAAAGGTCAAGATAAAGATAATTCTTTTATAAACAATAATCCAGTTGGAAGAACTGTGAAGAGTATATGCAACCTAACAGACACTTGAGGAGTTTTTAACAGTATATGAGACAATATTCTTTCCAAAGGTTGAAAACAAATAATTCTAATCAATAATCATAAAAAGGCCTTTTATAGAAGGATACATGGAATCCACTGCTTATTACTAAGGTTGCTTTAGAAATCAGAGTGTTGAGAAGAACGTCTAGGTTCTAGAGCATTTTAAAGCAAGGAGCCAACCATGTAACAATGCAAAGCTGTGCACCACGTGCTCAGAACTCCCATTTCATCATGTTACTCATTTCATCTTGAATAGAGATTCAAATCGACTCCTTATGATTCCAAAATCTCTAAGCTACATCCAAAAGGGAAAGTCTGGATAATGTCCTATCCATGTGTTTTAACCTTGAGTGGTATCAAACCTATATAATCTTACATATCCAATGTTTTCCAGATGAGACACAATTTTAACACAGACCAACTGCAAACTCTACTATGGACTCATCTCCTCTACCTAGATTACTTGCATTGCACATAAGTTTTATATAGGTTAATGTTTAATTTTTATTGATTATTATGCAGCCCTTTCTTTTTTCATTTTATTTTTTATTATTGAGGTAATGTATAGATGGGTTACAGTTACATTCACCAGATAGTAGGTGCATTACTTCTCACACATTGACACCTCTTCTTATGTTTTTGTCCCCATTTCCCTGCCCTAACCCCCTCCCAATCATCTTATTTTCCTCACTTCCCTTTCCTGTTTCAAATAAATGTATATACAATATGGCAGATAACAAAGTCAGATACAGTAACAATGAGATTAACCAAAGGGCAAAAAAAGAGAAGAGAAATAACATAGTACACTAAGAACAACAATCATTCAATATAAACTTCTTGTTTATATCCTAAAGACCTTACGTTCCTTTGGGTTTGGCTTACTTCACTTAATGTGATTTTTTTCCCAAGTCTTTCCATTTCCTTACAAATGGGGTGATGTCATTCTTTCTTATGGCAGCATAGAATTCCATAATATATAAATACCACATCTTTTGATCTAATCATCTACGAGGGGCATCTGGGTTGGTTCCATATCTTTGCTATGGTAAATAGTTATGCAGTTCTTTCAAGAGTGATATTGCCTCCCAATTAAAAAAAACTAAATATAGTTATGGATATGTGTGTTTTTTTGATGCTTGCTTACCACGGTAAAATAAATATCAAGAAACAGAGTTAAACAAGACATGCATGGTGACACACGCTTATGATCCTTTATTCAGGTAGTAGATGCAGAAAGCTGAAGAACAGTTCCATTCTTAGCCCTAGAAAAAGTTAGAAAAATCCTGTCTCAAAAGCAAAAGATACACAAAAGTTCTGGGGTGTAGCTCACATGGTAGAGCCAGGAAAAATCCTTAGGACTGTGGTAGTACTACTACTAGTAGTAGTAGAAGTAGTAGTCGTAGTATGTATGTAGTATTTGCAAACATATTCTTTCATGGTCTTCTGATTACCCAAATCACCTACCTAGGTATACTATTTCTTTTTTACCACATGAAAGTCTATCTAGGCAACTGTTAACAACTGGCATATAGCAGAATCTTCCTATCTATGTGCTTTTCCTATGCATAGGACTCAATTTTTACTGGATCAAATATGTCTTCAATTGATTTTTTTTTAGTTGCAACACTAGGGATTGAGGTCATAGCTTCATACTTGTGAGCTAGCACTCAACCAGTTAAGCCATTCCCCATCTCACTTTAGTTTCAGAGAGCATTAGGCATTTATTTATATTCTATAACACAAACAGCTCTGAAATATTATGCCTCTTTCAGAGACATCCCTAAGCAGTGTCTTAAATATATACCAATACACATCTACATATTTGGAAATAAAAATAATTCTATTTTCTCTAGGAAAAAATAGTTCACAAGATCTCACTTGACATCCAAAACTTTCACTTAAGAAAAATCATAAAATGTAAAACAGCCAAATGCTGGTGACTCATGCCTGTACTCCTAGTTACTTAGAAGGCTGAGATTGAAAGGCTCATAGGTAGGACTAGTTTATGTATATGAGTTCCCTTCTCATTGAATAGCTGGGTGTGGTAACATGCACCAGCTGGTCCAGTTGTGTAGGAAGATGGAATCGGGACCATGAGTTCCAGGCCAGGCCAAGCCAAGCAGAAAAGTCTACAAGTCTCCATCTTAACAAAAGCTTCTCAGTAGGATAGCACACATCTGTAATCCCAGCTACAGTCAGAAGGCTACAACAGAAACATCACAATCCAGGTGTGGGCCTCAGTTAAAACAAATGGTGAAACATGATTGAAGGCTCATGGTACAGGGCTTGCTTACCAGGAAGATCCTGAATACATACTCCAGCATTGCCACAATTTTCCACCAGTTACAAAGTTATAATATGACATCAAATCTAAAACAATATCTGATATATGGCAATAAAGATTATCTCAAATGCACTTTTTTAAAAATCACAGGAATAATGCTGAGACCACATGATACAAACACTCTGGCTTTCTCTGGTAACGGGAAGGAAGAGTAATAGGAAACTTGACGCCAAGGAGAAAAGTAGCTCTAAATGTTAACCAAGATTTTTATTGTGCAAACCCATAATACCTGAAATATGAACTTTAACTATCAAAAGATGGTAAGAATAAGTTAAAATTGTCTGAATTATTCCAGTTCACTTTCTATGTGTATGCTGTGAAATAAGGGCCATGCCATAGGAACATATAACAGCCTGAGCCAAAGCAAAACAAAAAAGAGTGAACTGCTTACATGGCCCTTAGCAGATCGCTGAAATCATAACAGACATAATTGGCCCCGAAATAGGTTTAAAGCACCCTCTTTGAAATAGGATGACAAATCAAAGCTAACCTCCACCTTCAGACAATGTATTTAAGGATCTTGTTGGAGGCCAATTAACACAAAATCTCCATCTGTTTACACATGTCACAGAAAATAGAACAGAACAAAATGAGACTGAAATAATTTATAGCAAATGATTTTTCTTAATACTGAAGATGCACTGTGCCACCTTGCCTCTTCTATCATCCCCTTGCTTTTCCCCTCTCCTCTCTCCTACCTTCTCTTCGTCCTCCCTCCCTTTCTCTTCCCTCTATCTTTCCTTCCCTCCCATGCCACCCCCCCACATCTGTCTGTGTGTCTCTCTCTCTTTGCTTTTCTGATAAATCTTACTTAGTTAATAACAACGTGGTACCCTTACTTAGAAGGGCATCTCATTCTTCTAGGCCTGCTTAAGGAATGCTAAAGATAATGCAAAGGGAGACAAATACAGGCTCTTTTTTTTCAACCCAACAACTATACTGAAGTCATTAGTCCCCTTCAAAAGTCCAGTCAACTATTGAAAGATGTGAAGAACTTTGGCGACAACTGACTAAGTCAGAATATAGGCCAATAAAATTACCTACTTTCAGAGTCTGGTCCCTGCCAGGAGAAAAGATGTGCCTAGAGAAAAAGTACTATGACACTTTTAAGAAATTATTCTTGTTCTTTTTGTGTTTGTTTGTTGTGCTGTTATCGGGGTCTGAATTCAGAGCCCTTGCTCTTTCCATCCAAGGTTGGTACTCCACTAATTGAGCCACACTTCCATTGCTGGCTTTCTGATGACTAATTAGAGAGAAGAGTCTTTAAGGCTGGTGTGCCATGGCTGGCTTTGAACCTTGAACTTAAGATCTAGTCGGAGCCACTAGAGACTGACTGATCCTTTTCCTTTTACTTATTTTGTTGACAAAGGAACCCATCTATTAGCAAACTCAATATTTAATGAATCCCAATTAACTATAGGACCAAAAATTGAGTTTGTTTGCAAGGAAATGAAACAAAGAGATTAGCCATTTGTGCTGCTCATTTCTGTAATCCTAGCTACTCATGAAGCTGAGGTCTGAGGATCACAGTTCAATTTACTATTAACCACTGAAAAGCCAGAAGTGGACTTGTGGCTCAAGTGATAGAGCACTGACATTGAGCAAAAAAGCCAAACAAGACCATAAGGCTCAGAGTTCAAGACACAAAAATAAAGGTATAAGTAAATAAGAAAATGAGTATTTCTGTTCTTTACATGAAACTCTGTATTGTGCTACTTTTTCCAGTTCATTTCCTTTGGTCTGTTTACTCAATGGCCATATAATTGACTGCAAAGAAGCAGTCAATTGGTTCCAGAACCAATGAAACATGGATACAAAAATTCAGCCATTCGGGCTGGGAGTTTGGCCTAGTGGTTAAAGTGCCTGCCTAGCATGCACGATTCCTTGGTGCTGAGGCTCAAGTGGTAGAGCTCTAGCCTTGGGAAAGTCCAAGGACAGTGCTTCAAGGCCTGAGCTCAAGCCCAGGACTGGCAAAAAAAAAAAAAAAAAAAATTCAGCCATTCAACTACAGGTTGTCAAGTCATAGCTTCTTCCTCCTACAAGATGCCTATTCAGTGCTTTTTTGAGCAGCAATCCACTAGCATTATGGATATGCATGTCACACCATGAAAACAAAAATACAATAACAAAACAAGGGCAGGGAAAAGAAATCCTGTGAGGACATTTTGAAGGAAAGAAAGGAAGGGATCCTCAGACAGTGTTTTTAAAAATTCCCTTTCCATCCCCTATCACCCAGCAATTCCACTACGTGGCATTTACCCAATCATCCAGAAACAAGGACATACTAAATCCACTAGCACAACAATGTTCATTGCAGCATTATTTACCATAGCAAAGATATGGAACCAACCTAGATGTCCCTCAGTTGATGAGTGGATCAACAAGATGTGGTATTTGTACACAATGGAATTCTATGCTGCTGTCAGGAAAAACGACATGGCCCCATTTGTAAGGAAATGGAAAGACTTAGAAAAAATCACATTAAGTGAATTAAGCCAGACTCAAAGGAACTTAGGCTCAATGGTTTCCCTCATTTGTCATAATCAGTAGAAACCTTGGGCTCTCCTAGCAGAGATTTGCAATAGAGCAAAACCTAGATACATAAGGCCATATAGTATGACGCTAAATGAAAGGACCTCTAGGATATAGAAACAAAAGCCATATAATGAATGATTGTTGCCCTTAAGGTACTATGTTATCTCTCATTTCTTTTGCTGTCCCTTGGTTATCTCATATTGTTACAGTATCTCACTTTGTTATCTGATATATCTGCTATATTTGTATTGGTTATTTGAAATTGGATAGGGAAGGGGGAAAACAAGATGAGGGGTGGGGGTGGGGGTGGGGGGAGGGAAATGGGGATCAAGACATGTGAAAGGGTATCAATGTATGTGAATTAATGCACCATCTATCTGGCAAATATCATGTAACCCTTCTATTAATTACAATAAAAATATATGAAAAAAAAATTCCCTTTCTAAAAACAGCCTGGCACTGGTAGCTCACACCTGTAATCCCAGCTAGTCATGAGGCTGAGAACTAAGGATTGTGGTTTGAAGCCCACCAGGGCAGGAAAAGTCTGTGAGACTCTTATCTCCAAGTAACTGCAAAAACAAAAAAGACTGAAAGACAAAGAAAGAAGTGGAGCTGTGGCTCAAGTGGTATGCAGAGCACTAGCTCTGAGCACAAAAGCTCAGGGACAGTGCTTATGCCCTGAGTTCAAGCCTCTGGATCCACACAAACATAACATAAACAAAAAATAAAGTAAAGCAAGTTATCTATCTATGTGTTATCTGGTAATTATAAGAATGAAATAATCAGGTGGCATAATTCCATTGCCTGGTTTGACCACACCCCTGGTCACCTCCTACTAATCCATTCACAAGGCTCACTAACACAGTGCTTTTAACTAATGGGTGTTTTCCTTCTGTTATTTTATAAACACACTCATGTCAGTTGGACTTTTACTTTCTGTTCACCTGTTTACTTTGATTAGCCTTCACCTGAACATTCATTAAGCTTTAAGACACAAGAGGTGCAGAGGTGATGAGACAGTCTCAAGGCCATTACAATTCCCAGGTGACTCATAGAAGCATCTATGGTAAATGGAAGAAGATAGCTTTCATTTGCTGGATAAAGAAAGAAATACAGACTCACTTGAGAACTTTGAAATTCTATGATTGAGGTTTGTTTAAGAAAAAAATAAAACAAAACATGTATCTATGTTTTGCATAACTGTGTTAAGCAAAGTACTGATAAAACCTGAGGTACTTCTAATGTTTGAGCTCTCAAGTTCTGAAGAATATGCATGTTCTAGGGAGTCAATGTTATATTCCCCACCCTCTGAGGACATTGGACACTTCAGAGGACAACAACCCTACATACCAAAATATGTCACCTTCAGCCACATAACAAACAGGAGTAATCAAAAGCATCAAGTTAATTGTGTCTACTCCCCAGAGATCATTTCCTCCATAGACTCCTTGAAATCAGATTGGAAGATTCATAACAGTTTTACTCTCATTTCTCTACTTCTGCTTAAAAAAAAAATTTAAACCTGAATTTGATATTCTACAAATATGACCTTAAAAATCAAAACATGTTGGGTAAGTTATTCTGGGCAAAATAACTATAACCTTTAGCTTCTTACACCGCTGAAAACTTGTCATCAATTTTGTTGATTTTTTTAAAATTAGTAATGTAATTTTTCACTGGATGTTCTCTAATGATCAAGTCAAATGGAAGTTTGGTTCTAATCCCATCAAGAATGTACCAAATCTATTTCCTATATTTTGGACCCACTTAACACTGTGGTTCTTAAGATTATGACAATGCCCTCACAGTTTTCAGACACTTTCACCCACACTGTTTTGCAACCCTCAGTGAGGCTCTGCTTTATTCTGATCCTTTACAATGGCCAGTAAAGAATGCAGATGGGTAACTTGCAGAGTAACCAGAAACCTTGAGGCTTTTTAAAAATTTTTTCCTTGTAGCTCCCCTACTGACTTTCTCCGTGACCTAAGGGATATCGTTTAACCTTTCTCTGCCTCACCCTCTTTCTCAAACAAGCTATAATAAAACTTTTTTTTTTAATTCCAGTTCACTGGGGTATTAGAACAATGAATCTGATAGGATGCCTCTAACACGCTTTGATCTCTATAGGGAAAGTTGCCATAAAAATAAAGACACTGTTGTTATTATTCTAATTGAGTTATTTGCAAATGATCTTCTTGATGGAGCCCAGCCCTCAGATATAGAAAAGAAAATTCTGCCAGTCCTCCAGGGTACAATTGCCTCATGGCAATTATACCCATAACCACATTTCCTTATTACTGTTATAAAAGACTATAGTTCAAGGGGAGGCAAAAAGGGAATTTAAGGGGAAAGAAATGCTGTTTCTTTCCAGTGGAAGATGCTGAAGTTGCAAATTTGGAACCCAAGGCCATAGGTAAACTTTAACAAAACATATGTTCCAAATTAGTATAGTGTTTTTAGTCATGTCAGAAAGTCAGAGGTGTCCCTGAGGCTGCAGCTTTTCAGCAATTTGGGGAATAAATTAGAAAAAAAAAAAGACAGAATTACAAAAGCAACCTTGACCTAACTCTACAAATGCTACACAACAAAAGTTAGACTGCTATAACAAAGATAAAATACCATAAGTCTAAAAGGCACAGAAAATGAAGCTGAGCTTAGGAAAAATGTGGTGGACAACTTTACATTAAAAAGTCAAGAATGGAACATGAGATACATGTAGAACTTTCTATGAGTCTTCAAGGCAGAATATAAACGCCACTCTACTAAAGAACAACAGCCATGAGAATGAGTATCTGGCTTAGATTTAGTCACTTCAAGAAGTCCATACTCCTTCCAAATGAACCTATAAGAGAGATAGCTGCATACCCATCTCTAAAACAATCCTAATTATCATATGTAAAATATGTACCAGCCATAGTACCAATCAAGGATTAGATAAAATGCATGTATATGTATATATGCATGCATGTATCTATATATGCATGCAATGGAATAGTATTCTGCCATAAAGAGAAAGGGAATTATATCATTTGCAAACAAAAACAACAAAGATAAAACTAGAGATTAGCATGTTAAGTAGGTTGAACCTAGCTCAGAAAGAGAAATAGCGCATACATCTGCTCATATGCAAAATCTTGATCTAAATATAATAATACATTATAAAAGGTGACTGTTTGGGGGAAGGGATGTTATACTGAGCAGGAAAGGAGAGTGTTGGGCAATGAATATTATACAGGTACATTAAATAGTATGAAAATAGCATAATGAATCCTACCCAAAACTGTTCATCAAAAAGAGAGCTGCTAGGAAGAGCTAGAGAGATTAAGAAAGAGTAAGGCACCCAGAGGCTGCAGTACTCAGGAGGCTGAGTAACGGTTCAAAGCCAGCCTTGGCATTAAGACCCTGAGACTCTTATCTCCAATTAACCACTAGAAAACCGGAAGTGGTGCTGTGGCTCCAGAGATAGGGTGGTAGCCTTGAGCTGAAGAGCTCAAGGACAGCGCTCAGGCCCAGAGTTCAAGCCCCATGACCCACCAAAAAAAAAAAAAAGGAAAAGAAAGAGTCTTAGCTCAGTCATAGAGAACTTGCCTGGCATAAAAGAAGCCCTGGGTTTGACTTCCAGCACACACACAAACATACACACACATACACACACACACACACACACACACACACACACACACACACACACACACACAGAGGATTCAAGCATCAGACAACTGTCAATCTTCTTAAAAGTGTTTTGTGGTAGTGGTGGTTTGCATATAACCTAATGATTCAAATTAAGCATGAGGTATCCAAAAAGATCACTCAAAAAAGATACATGGGAAAATTTGCTGTGCCATGAAAACAAATGCTACTTGTCTTATTGTCATTCTTTTAATCAGTGACATGTTTATTCTACACATGTTAGTGAGCAGCAGAAGCACTCAAGATGCTTGTTAACAATTCCAACTGCTGGACCTCACACCCAGTGACTGATTCCTACAGCAATGCCAGGGCCAAGAAAACAGCATTTCCAGCAAGAACCAGGCTCATTCTTGTGTACTGTTCTCAGGCTGCACATGCTTGTTCACAGACAGCACACTAAAAAGCAAAACTAATATGCAACTACAGAATCTTAAAACTATCAAACAAAAAGGCAGCCCTTTGGCCAAAGTCAGTCTCCACAGTCCACTGTCTCCCTGCCATCTGATTCACTGGGAGCCAACTTCGGACGAAAAAAAAATCGTATGTATACAGTGAATCCTAAAAAGCAAACCAACTCCAAATCCACACTGATCCATTCTGAATTCTATCCCACTCATGGAACTTGAAGTAAAAAGTCTACTAGAAACACTATAACCCAGATGGGCCAAGAAATTCTTTTTTGGGGGGAAGGAGGTTCTGATGCTTTGTCCAAGTTCTACTCTGCATACTCAGTTTTAAAATTTTCTCCCAGTAGAATACAAGGAGAAAAAAGAAAACACAAATATTGGCGTAGGTGACTTGAGGTTACTTGACCTTTCTGAAGGAAGATTTTTGGCAGCCATATACTGGCAGCTCCCTGGAAGGCAAGGCCAGGACACAAAGAGGAAGACAGGAAGCCGGGAGCTGGCCATGTGTCCTTGGCAGGCGGCAGTGCGGCAGGGTGAACCACCTCATCCCTGCCAAACCAGAAACAGTGGGGAAAGCCCAGCTAATTGGCAAGTCACAGCCGGCAACAGTGTACATCCTCTGCTTTATATGCCTGATAAAGTTAAACGGCATGCCAGCCAGACCCTAATCTACTTAAACTAGATCCTCCTTTACTTTCGGAAACTTAATTTGCTCCTGTGTGTGTGTTTCCTTAAGGAAGTGGAAAGGCAGAATCTCAGATGGAAAGGACTAGAGCTTTTGTTTTCCTTTTCTTTTCTTAAAGATGGTCTGTGGCCTTATTATGCCTAGAACATTTTGTTTTCTAAAGAGACTACACACACACACACAAGCACACATACACACACATACGTATATATATGTACATATACATATATATATATTTGTGATTTTGATTTTTTTTTAACTAACAAGCCTTTCCACTCATTTGTTTTGGAAGGAAATGTTGGAATCAACATTGAATATTGAATATGACAGTCTATTTGGAGGCTCCAAGCATTAAAAAAAAAATGGGGGCCGGGAGTTTGGCCTAGTGGTAGAGTGCTTGCCTAGCATGCACGAATACCCGGATTCAATTCCTTGGTGCCACATACATAGAAAAAAGCTGGAAGTGGTGCTGAGGCTCAAGTGGTAGAGCTCTAACCTTGAGAAAGTCCAAGGACAGTGCTCAAGCCCTGAGCCCAAGCCCAAGACTGGCAAAAAGAAGAAAGAAAAAAGAAAAAAAAATCACAAAACTCTTTAAGATATCCAAGAAGGCTACAAAGAGGCTTCCGTTTCCAGTCTGCTACTTTTTTTTTTATTTCTACATTAGTTCCATCAGATCTGCTTATGTAATTCTGTATGAACTAGCATTATATCACCATTTCATGGGTCTCTCACAGATAAAATGGGGAGTCACACAGGGAGAAAAGGGAGCAAAGGGGATAGGGCAAATAAATCTCTCCTTACTGCTGCTATTAACAGGGTGAATCCCCAGGACTTGGGGCCTGGAACATAATTTTCCCCCTGGAGGAATGTCTGAAGCTTCGCGAGAGCAATTAAAGGGGTATGCTCAATGGCTGGGCATGGAACTGCTAATGTCTTCTCCAAAAATTCAAAGTAAATTTTGCTTCTTTAAAAACAACAGCCAATGATAAAATAAGATACAAAAAATACATATAAATGTCCCCCACAGATTTAGAAAAAGAGAGAATGCAAATATAGATAATCCATTGTTTCCTTAGTTTCTTAAGATCTATAGAATTTTTATTTTCTAAGTAGTCCAGGAATTTGAAAATGAATCTGTGTGTTTGAAGTTATGCTCAAGAGTAAAATTCAAGGGCAAAAGTCTGATTCCCATCTAAAATAAGAGTCATCTTCATGTGTCAGGCTCAGGTGTTTCTTAACTCCACAACTACTATTCTTATCCAACCCAACTTGCTTTAACCTTCTCAGACTGACATAATACACCTCCAAGAATCCAGAACTTTAAAAAACTCTCCTTGAGTTTGTAATTTATTACTTCTTGTTCCTTCTTAATCTCCTTTTTGGGTGATCTCTTTCTAATAGACAGCTATCTCATTCCCTCCTGTTGGTCCCTTAATTAATGGTGACTCCTAAGACAAACCATTGAACAGACTCTTGTTTTGGTATTCTTCCAGTGGGCAAACTCAACCAGTGCCACAATGACAAATATTTATCACTTTAGAAGGATTCCAAACCACTGTATCTAGCCCTAATCTTCATTTTAGCTTCTCAAGCACAACCTTTCTAACCCCTGAAATCCATATGCACGAAGCTCAATCTATGGTGTGCAAACCCCTGTGTACAGAGAGCCCCTTGAAGGACAGGCTCAGGCTTTACCTTCAAGTCCTTTTCCCTAATGATCATCCAAAGGCTGCTAAATCCCACACAGAGCTTCTCACTTCTTACCTAACAACTTCCTGAATGTCCTGAAGCCTTGATGAGTCCTTTGTCACAGGGTTACAAGATTCCATCCACTACACAGCCATCAGGAACTATTCCTTATAACACTTTCATGACTCCCTATGGCCTAGAACAATGTACAAACTCCTCAATATAACATTCCAGGCTCTTTACAATCCGGATATATTCTAGGCTTTTTCCTCAATGCACTCATCAGATAAGCCATCACCTTTTAACCACCTCACCCGGTTCAGGTTTCTAACACTTAAACTCAAGTATTCCTAGAATTCTCAAAATTCAAACATTCTCAAAATCCTAGAATATGCTGGGCAGGCTTCCATGCCTTTATCATACGATTTTCATTCTTGAAATATCCTTTTCTTTATCACTAGACAAACTCCTAGCTTACCCTCCAAAATGCTCAAATTTCATTCATTTTATATATTCTTCCTGGATCTGATCTTTGCCTCTACCAAAGAAGCTACCCTTTAGTGCCTGTTTTATCTTACTTCTATCTCCAATATAAGACTCACATTATATTATGGCTGGTTGCTTCTATATGTTTCTCCAAGATTATGACCTTATATATCCTAATTCACTTTGCATAATACAAGTTAGTATTTACACTGAAGAAATTTATGTCTGGGATATAATATTCATGGAGGAAAAAAGGCAAAGAATATTAATTTTACAAAAAAATGATAAAACATTCTTTTCACTAAAATAAGCCATAATGAGCTACTAATTTGTCCAGGTAATTAATATCCAATATTCTAGTTCCAGGGTTAAGGTGAATTCAGTGGTACAGGAATTGTTTCGCAAGTGTGGGTCCCTGGGTTTGAGGGCCAGCAACACAATACAACACACACATACACACACACACACACACACACACAGATTCAGATTTATCCACTTTTTAAAGGAATGTACACCAACAATAATCTTTCCAGGTATCATCACTAGAACTTACTCAGTAAAGAAAACATGTCTTGCTCCTATCTTCATACAACTCACTGTTTCCTCTGTATTAGGTTGACAGATAATAGAGAAAATGAGCTTCATTTAAAATTTATAAATAAACAGAAGGTACAATTAAATTAAAAGCTGACATTTTCTTACACGCACAGATTTAGTAGTGGAACACTGAAACTTCTCCATTTGTTCACTTGTTTAAAACTAGGGAGAACATAAGCCACAGACCACAGGTGTATTGTTTAGATGTGAAAGGTTAACCCACGGGCAGCAGAAAACAACGAGAGGGTAAAACAATGTGACCACAGGCTTAAAATGCTCTGGCCTCTGTTATTTTTCCACTGAGAGAACTCCAACAACTAGTTTTGGAACTGAAAAGTCAAATGCTATTTCAAACTGAAAATTAGTTTGTAGTCACTCCATTATCAAACCGAGATGGGGGCTGATGAAATGTAGGACACAGTAAAGAGTCCTGGAAGAAAGCATTGTAAGAATTGGTTTTTAATATTAAATCCATCATTGTGAAAAATATACTTAAAAATCATAACCAAGACAAAGTTTCCAAATAGAAAAATATGGAATCATAACGAGTTTTTAAAAATCTTTTTAAATGATCTTCTATATGTATGTCATCTATATGGATTTCTCTAATTTATCTAAGAAATGTATAAACAAATCTATACAAAGAGATACCATGGACTGTGATGTCATATTCCTTATGAGAAAAAAAATCTTTTTTACAGTATCAGTTAAGACCAAATTTAGCTTTAAAACTCCATGACCTCTACCATTTTTTTAGGTTAGCTAAAAAGGGTCTATTGACTAGCTTTGTGAGCAGAACAGTTGAATGCTACTTTAGATAGAAAATTATTTCTTTCACTCTATAAGAATAATTATCACGGTGATCACACAATTATTATAATTATATCTGTAAGAACTGTTATTGGGAATTTATCTCTGAAAGTCTCAGGCATTGCAGGGACATTTATCTTTTTTAATGATCACCAACCCAAGTGTCCTTTTGTAGCTCCATAAGTGATTTTTACCTCTTTCTATTAATATCCTTTTGCATGTCTTACAAGCCAAAGGAGACAGCCCCCACATTTCTTTTCCCCAAAGCAATTGTTTCAGGAAAGCTAGGCCTGTGATATTTTTTTTTTTTTGAGACAGAAAGCGATGCTTCCCCTCCCTTAAGTAAATGGAAACCCCCACCCCCCAAAAAAAGAATCCCCTCAAATCTGTGTTTCATAAACTGTACTCTAAGAGAAGTAGCAATAAAGTTTATTACAGACCTAAAGTATCTGCATAAACCCGGTTAATTGAAAAGTGGGTGGAGAAGGCTGCCAAATTAAATGTTTACATTAGCACAGCTGTATTGTAAAAACATTCTGCCCCCTGTGCTTTGTAATTATAAGATATTTCTGGACTGTGTATCTCTACAAAGTTTATCTCCACTGCCAAGAGTGTCTTGGCACAGAGCGGCTGCAGTTTTTGGCAGCCAGGAGCTCTCTCTGCGCGGGCAGGATCTAAAATGGCTGCCAAGCGGCCTCCTGAAATGTCGCCGGCCTGGGCCGCCTAGCCAGGGCCTGGGCCCACCCTGCCCCCCAGCCAGGTCCCTGGCCTGCCTCAAATGAAGCCACCAAGTGAACCCCCACAGGAACAAGGCTTGGTACCACCACTTTGCCTCCTTACAGCTGCCTGGAAAACTACAATGCCTTCTTGAAATACCACAATTTAAGAAAATGGTGACAAAGGCTGTTATGAAATTCCACTCACCTTGTTTCATTCACACATGTGCTACACAATGCTTTCTGCTAATTAAAGAAAATGCTTAATGGTAAACAAAAAGGTAAAATTTTTAAACTCCTGTCCACACGAAAACAGGCGACAGGAAAGCATATTCAAGGTGAAAAACTCTCCCGTTAACAATAGGATAATCTGACATGGACTCCATCAAAGCAAATGAAAACAAACTCAAGTTGCATCTCCCTCCTTTAAAAGGTGATGGTTCTCTTATGTCATCAAAATAACAGCACCCAAAGAAATTCTTTTCTATACCTCAGAATTTGAGGAATTAATTAGGTCCATGCACAAAGCCCAGCTAATTGAGAAAAGTGAGATAAATCCAATCCTTGCCAGGTACAAGGGCCAAGGGAAAGGGGGACACAAAGAAAGGCAGAGGGAATAAAATGAAAAGATGAAGGTATTTGAGCATGAAAGAAAGGAATGAGGGGAGAAAGAAGAAAGAAAGGACTGTGTGAAACTGAGGATATATTTATTTGTTCCTAATAAAAATATACTATTTTTTCCCAAGGGGTATATGGATTAAAATACATTGTACTTACAAGCTGAATTGTTGAATGATAACCCTTTTGTGCAACTACTTAAAGACAGTAAAAATATAATTTAAAAAAACACACTCAAAGAACAAATAAAGGAAAAGTGCTTCATAAGTGCACCTTGGTCTTGTAAGACATTATCTTATCGTTGACCTTTTTTTCCCTATTACAATTAAATCCCAACTAAAAAAGCAGCTCTACAGCTGCCAGATTTTGTATAATGAGGCCACTGATTTTTCTCTTTTAGGGTATTCCACAAGTTTAAGTTCAGGTTGAGAAACACATTAGGCCTAGTATACTATCGTATAATCATTATTGGCAGTAATTACTGTTCTGTAATTTGAAGCTTCAACTGAATCCAACATTTTGCCTCTGCTGAGAGATAATGCAAAGGTGAAAGATAAACCCATAAAGCTCACAGAGATTGGTGGTATAGATTACATTCATAGTTCTTAGTCACCAAATGCCTAACTTTACTTGTATGTCCACACACTCAGCTCAGACATACCAATCATTTTATTTTTTAAATGCTCATCATAACAAAAGAAAGTCTTCATTAATGTTTCTAAGTGGTATATTTTGAATACCAATATTCATAGGAAAACATACACATATGCTTTCTCTAAATTTTTTTTTAATTTTGCCAGTCCTGGGGCTTGAACTCAGGGCCTGAGCACTGTCCTTGGGCTTTTCCTCAAGACTCGCACCCTATCACTTGAGCTACAGCATCATTTCCGACTTTTATCTATGTATGTGGTACCGAGGAACCAAACCTAGGTCTTCATGCATTCTAGGCAAGGACTCTACCACTAGGCCTAACTCCAGGCCCCTCTAAATCTTTTTATAGCAGAATAATTCTCACTATTATGAGTACACAAAAAGACATGGGAGAAACTTAGCCTTTCTCTTATTAGCTATCAGAATTTCAAATTTCAAAATTTCAAAATAACAAGTAAGATTTAACAAATGTTGACTTCTCACTCAGTACAAAGAAAGTGGTCCTGTGCTATTATATAGAATAATATGAGCTTAAGACACCATTTTATTTGTTCTTTATCCTGGCTATTTTTTATACAAATTTCCAAGTAAGTATATTTTATAACCTCAACTAGAATACAAGTTTCTGGAAGTTGTATATATTATGTCTGATTAGATGTCTAAGAAAGTGAAGAACAGGTAACATTGACACATACATAAAAGGATAATTTACAATTAAAGTTACAGTGATTGTTTCATATATCATGTAGGCTTAGAACATTAGTTTAACCCTCCTCTTTATCAGCAAATATCTCATTCATGATGAATAATAAAATAGGAGTAAGGTTAAGAGTCATTGAACATTTGTTTACATGCCCAACACTACAATTAATAGATTTCATCCTCACAATAACTAAGGTGATATTACAATCATCTCCAATATCAGGGTAAGGAAATTTGGCCAAGGATGTACAGCAAATAACTGAAAAAAAAAAGTCAAGAACTGGACCCAAGCCAATTTGACTCAAGAGTCCAATTTAAAACTATTGTCTCTCCCACTAGACAGAAATGCTACCACTAGACAGAAAAAGAAATAAATCCATTTGGAGGTTTTTACCTCTACAATCAAGGTGTTCTTTGGCCAATTTCCCTAATTTTTGACACATAACTCTCTGATTTTTCTGACCAAAGTCTTTCTTGAGTGGAGGCTGCAGACTGTGCACAAACTGGGAGGAGGAGACCAGGAAACCCCTTCTGCCCAGAGCATGCCACAAATTAAGGACTATGTTGGCACACTTCACTGACAGGCAAAGGGCCAGTTCAGTGCAAGCAACTCAGCCCAGTGATAACATGCTAACAGACACCATCATCAAAGTCACCACCTTCCACACTGCAACAAACCTCCTAATCTCCACCAAAATCCCAAAACTCCACCACAGGATTAAGTCATTCCCCCTAAGCCACATCTTCCAATACCAGTCTGATGTCATACATGTGCTCTTTCTTAAATAAATGTTGTTACAGTCTTTGTGAGACTTCACAGGGCTCAGAGCCTGCTTATTTTCCTAGAGACAGTGAAGACTACAGAGAAGAGTTGGTTCCCATCACTCCTACTTCCAAAACAACTGATCCTTCAACAGTTTTCCCAATTTCCTCATATTGATGTGCATGAGGCTCAGAGGAGTACAAGATCAAAATATTGTTTCACTATAGGTGAAACAAGTATAACATGAACACAAGCACAGTATATAATTTGACAAACTCAAGTATCTTTGCATGATGATAACTCAAAAAGATGACAAGCTAAACATCATGTCTAAAGTTTGAGCCAAAATAAGAATTACTAAATAACTCAAAAGTCACACAAAAATCACTTTCCAGATTTATCCTCATATTTACAATCTGATTTCAAAGATCTCAAGATAGGCTATCTTTTTCTACTCAAGCCATGTTCTAACAAAGACATGCACTGTGTAAGTAAGACACAAAGACAGCAAGCCCATGTGCGTTTAATATAACAGTTGCTCTGGGCTTTATTTTAATCAGCATCATTCCAATAGGAAGGTTCAATTGAAAAAAAGGAAAAATTGTATGTATCAATGTGTTCATTCAAGAAAACAGGCTTATACTCATTTCTACTAGAAGAAGAACTAGATATAACTTTAGCTGACTTAATGTCTCAGAAATGTTAGTATGGATTAAGATCAAATTAATGACATAAGCATAAATTTTTACTAATTTGAAAGTATTAAATATGCATTCCTAGTAATTTACCGGACGGTTTTTTGTAAAGACTCTTTTCGAGTCATGTTCATGGTGTTATATAAAATTTCCCCACTCCAATTCAAAACGTAAAAACTTTCTTGATCTTTAGGTACTAGATGCTACTGCCATAAGACCATTCAATGATGTATTAAAGGTAACAAGTTTTTTGACTAGAAAAACAAAGTACATAATACATACTTGAAAAGATTCATTTTTTTCTTCTAGCCCTAGTAATTCATTTGGTCTTTTTTTTTAAAAAAAAAAAGGGTAATTTATGTTAAGATTTCTACCCATTCTACACTTAGAAGGAAGGAGCAAAGATTAGAAGATGAAGGACAACAGTTATTCAAAACTATAAATGAAATGTTTTCTGACACATCAGTGTGAAATGCCATTTTAATGCTGACTATCCAATATCACTTTCCAACATGATCTTCAACAAAATTAGGTTGTCTCTGTCTTATGAATAATTAATATATCATAGCTCAGCTTCTATCCATGTGTCTATAAAATGAGAGATTACAATGGGTGAAAACTAGTTATTCAACATGGAGATTTTTCAGTTTAACTTTTACAACCTCCTTACATTCTCTTCATCATTCATCTCAGAAGGGACATAGGAGTACAGGCCTGTAATTGTAGATATTCAAAGGAGTCATCAATAGGAAGACTATCATTTGAGGCTGGGCCCCAGGCAGAAACTTAAGAGCCTATACAGAAAGCAAATAAAGCACTAAAAGGTTGGAATGTGGGACAAGTGTGTAGCAAGCATAAGCCCTGAGTTCAAAACCTTCCTAATGGAGAAAGAAAAGAAAACGTTACTCATATAAAATCTTTTAAACAACATCAATTTCTTTCAACAACATTGATTTTATGGCATTGCTAGTAACGAGGTTTTAGAAAGAAGAAGAATACATTTGATCAGCAAATGCAATGAGGATCACTTACAAAGACTCGACGTTTATTAGAAGGTAATTGTGAGAGAATGTGGCTTTAATTGTGCATACATATTTTTATTCATTAAGATGAATAACCAATAAAATCCCATACTATGGTGTCCCAGCCTCATAACACATTAATAAAGTTTCTTAAAGGTTTTGGCAGGGGGCCAGCACAGTCCATTAACTCTTTGCAAGTTGTAAAAAGAAGTAAAGTCATTTCAGTCTGTTTTGTGGTTATGAATGAAACAGCAGGCAGCCTGCATGGAGACGTCACTTTGGATATGGTATTGGTAATGGATGTTCTGCTGCTCAATCAGAACAGTGTGGGGAGAGGTTAATGCAGCCCACCACAACCCAAGCTGCAAAGCTGAGGCACTGCAAAGCTAATTTTCTTAGAAGGGGAGGGAAAAGAGCAAAGGACTCCAAGTTCAGAAGATCTGTTTATTTTGCTAATAGGCTGTCATACTGTATCTGGGTAAACTTGCCCACTGTGAAACCCAAAATTATAGAATACATTGAAGGGAATACGATTGCTTTTCTCTGATCACTCTTCTTTTCCTAACAAATTTGGTTGCTTGGGCATCCAGAGCCAGTGAAGTCTGAACTGTAAATTAGCAAATGTTCTTTATTTAATGCAAGAAACAAAATTCTACCTTTCATATGTTTTAACACACTTGAGTTGAGTCATATAAATAACAACAATTGGTAACTAGGCTTTTGTCTCTGACTTTGCCTAACAATGTGCAATGCTATACTTACTTCTCTCCAAAGCTTCACAATGCCATCTGTTCTCATTTTTCATGACACTACAAACATTTTCCTTTGGAAAAAGGGTTCAGTATTTAGCTTCCTTTTCAGAATGAAAACTGGAAAACTTGAATGAAACTAAATATAAAAGAAGAGTCCAAGACGAACAAGTAGTAAAGACAATAAGCCTTGATTAGTTTAACGGTTTAAAGTATCTACACTTCATTTGATCTAATATAAAGTCAAAAATTCCTTTTTTTTTCCCTCGGGATAATATATAGAGGGGTTACAGTTACATTCATCAGGTGGTAGGTGCATTACTTCTCACACATTGATACCCCTTCTCATGTTTTTGTCCCTATTTTCTTCCCCCCACCCCCACCCTCTACCCCTCCTAATCATCATGTTTTCCCCTTTCCCTTCCCTATTTTAAATAAACCAATAAACATATATATAATATACCAGGTAACCAAGTCAGATGCAGTAACAACATGAGATTAACCATAAGGGCAAAAAAAAGAGATGAGAAATATCATAGTACATTAAGAACAATAATCACACAAGATAAAGCTTTTGTTTCTATATCCTAGAGTTCATTTCATTTAATCTCATCCTATATGACCTTATGTACATAAGTTTTGCGCTATTGTAATCCTCTGCTAGCAAAGTCCTAGATATGTACTAATTATTATAAATGAGGGAAACCATTGAGACTATGTTCCTTTAGGCCTGGCTTACTTCACTTAATATGATTTTTTCCAAGTCTTTACATTTCTTTACATATGAGACAATGTTATTTTTTCTGATGGCAACATTGAATTCCATTGTGTATAATTACCACATTTAAAGTCAAAAATTTTTATATTTTAAATACATATTTTTTAAAACCTAAGTTGTAAATTTTTAAATATGGAAAAATATAACTTAAAAGAGATTAATGCCCTCAAGTTTAAGAACACCAAAAATTCAGATTGCTTTATGAATTGTTTTTGGTATTTCAGTTGTGCAAAAAGTATCTAACATGAAAGCATATATATATATATAAATGCATACATATACATGCACACAGAGACACACACCTATACACACGTGCATACACAGAGAGATACATGCATGCACACACACACACAAAATGAGACTCCCTTTATTCCCAACTAAATATGAATTGCATCATAATTCAGTTATTTCTGATTGTTGAAAACCACAAATGGGTTATAATGAGGCCAAAATTTTAAAACTCAAGCAGACAAGATAATTATAAGAATAATAGAAAACATTATTCATTATTCTAATTGTGTTGTTTTAAAATTGTACTAATTAAAAAAACTTTCTTGGAAAGTATATTTTAACTTTCAGCAGTAAATATGCTTGAGTCCTTCCAAAGCCTCTCATTACAAATTTCATTGAGTCTTCCTATGTATCCAAATATCTGCATGTCCTATATATTGATGACTTTCTGGGAACTCATTAACATTTGCTTAAGCTTCAGGAAAGTCTAAGAGACTGCAGTTGTACTGAAATTGTGCAACAGATAGTTTTGTCTCTGTTTGGATTGAAAGCCAAATACAGTACTCAAAAATTGTTCCTTAAAATTTTAAGCAGGGCGCGGTGGCTCATGCCTATAATCCTAGCTACTCAGGAGGCTGGAATCTGAGGATCAAGGTTCAAAGCCAGCCTGGGCACACAAAAGGACCTGAGACTCCTATCTCCAAATAACCCTAGAAAACAGGAAGTGGGGCTTGGCTCAAGCATAAGGTGGTAGCCTTGAGCTGAAGAGCTCATCGACAATACCAGGCCAAGTTCAAGGCCCATGACCCACCAAAAAAAATTTTTTTTTTTTTGAGCAGCTGAATACCAGTGGCTTACATGTAATCCTAGCTACTTAAGAGACTGAGATCTGAAGACTATGATTCAAAAGCAGGCCCAGCAGGAAAGCTCATAAAACTTGGATTTCCAACTAAGCACCTAAAAGCTGGAAATGAAACTGTAGATCAAATGCCAGATTGCTAGCCTTGAGCAAAAACTGCTCAGGAACAATATCCAGGCCCTGAGTTCAAGCCCCAGGACTGACACAAAACAAACAAAAGAATGACATTTTAACTAACCAAAATATTCATATCAAAATAATGTGCTACTAAGGTTTAATGCAAACTGTAACTTAACTAGTACAAAATGGAATGTAGTCATAGTGTTAATGCAAACAAAATTCCACTCATTAAAGAATAAGAGCCATTATTCTTTAATGGCTTTAAGGCACTCCTTAATAATGAACCATTCTAACACCAAAAAGGCATAAGTGAATAAATGCCAAGAGACTCTAGGCTGCAGTTACTAGAAGCATCTGTATCTATTTAAATAGGCAAATTAAAAGAATCATACTAATAACCAGTATATGTATCTCAAAATGGTGAAGACAAAACTACTCCACTTTTAAGGTTTCATGAGTCACATAAACCACCATTGACTTGATGTTAGAAATTACTCATACATTTTTGGTGCTATTCCAAATGGTTACAAATGATTATATACCCATTTAATTCTTAAATTGAATCACCTCTCAAAGGACAAAATTAAAATAATAAAGTACAATCACCACCTCACAATGTGTTTGTCAATATCCCTACTAAAATAAAACAAAAGATAATGTTTAAAAGGCAACTAAATATGTTAAATTCAATCCAAAAATCTAAGTAGGACTGGCAATGATGTGAATAATTCAAGGAACCTTATCAAAAGTTTACTGACTCTTCTAAACAAAAACACACTTTTACACTTATAAGTCGACACATACTCTTTATAGTATAATACATTTATAATTTATATTATATGCTATAATTATAAATTATAGCATAATAAAATTATACTTTAATAAATGCCACTAGATGATTAGACTTACATTTTATGATAAAAATAATGTCACTTACATTTATAACTTCCAAAACACTTCCAGGTAAGCTACCTTATCCTGACAACCATGTTAGGTAGGTATTATTATCCCCATTTCATAGATAAGAAATTGAGGTACAGAGATTGAATGTTTTACCCAAGGTCACACACAGTTCTAGGAAACACACTGTTTAGAGAATAATTAGCTTAAGTTAAGATAACAACTACTTCCTTCTTCCCGTTCCAGCCTCTGAAACACACAAACACAATATGCATCATCTGTGAAATGTGATATAACCAAAAATTATATGTCAATCATTTTCATAGGTATTATCTGCCTATTTCCATCTATACTTCTGTAAGCATTGTTTTTGAAGGGTAATATAACATATAATTATGTTCTTTTAAAAATGCTATGACAACTCTCACTGCCTGGTCAGTTTCCATGACAGAAAGACTAGTCATGATCAAAAGACTAGTGTCGGACTTCACTCTCCCACTAAATTGAACTGCAAGAACTTATTTACTCAGGCTGAGCTCTTCATTAGTTAAACAACAGGTTTATAATAATCCTGCTTCTCATCAGTTCTGTAAAGCTTAGTTTCGTCAGCTTTACAAAATGTAAAAGTACCTAAATAGGGGCCAGGACTTTGGTCTGGTGGTAGAGCGTTTGCCTAGCATGCACAAAGACCTGGGTTAGATTTCTAGGTACCACATAAATAGATGTGGGGGTGGGGAAGCTGGAAGTGGTGCTATGGCTCAAGTGGTTAGAGCTCTAACCTTGAGAAAGCCCAAGTAGAGTGCTCAGGCCCTGAGTTCAAGCCC
The DNA here is from genome assembly GCF_031878675.1 of Megascapheus bottae. NCBI lineage: Eukaryota > Metazoa > Chordata > Mammalia > Rodentia > Geomyidae > Megascapheus > Megascapheus bottae. The sequence continues at coordinate 44,536,014 of NC_143511.1, forward strand.
CAGGATTGGCAAAAAAAAAAAAAAAAAAAAAAAAAGAGTACCTAAATAACTTGGTGTATCAGTTTCTGCCCCTTCCCCAGAGAGATCTGAGTGAACAAATCAGACAGAATCCCTGAATCTACATTTCTCAAAAGCTCACAAGAGATGGCATCAGACTGAGACCACTTTTTGAGGACACTTATACAGTTACATGTAAAACACTTCAGAAAATATAAATTTGACTATGCTACTTTCCTACAGGCATTGTTTCTCCATGACCCTTAGTATAAAAATCCAATATGCTTGACACTTAACACAAACGTCCATATCCGCCCAGATTTCTTTCTTGAATCAAGCGCAGGACTCTCGACACCTGAAAATCCCTTTAAGCCAAGCTGTGTGCCCTTCCTGGATGCTCTGGTCCCTCTATCCAAAAACACTTTCAGTAATTGTGCCTGCTACTTATCTCTGTTCTGAATACACTAGAAATGTGGTCTCTGGAGACAAGCTCTTATCTTCCCTGTTCATGGGAGAACTGGTCTCAGCCCTTCTTCAATTCCTTTCATTTAACAGCTCTTCTTTACCCTTTTATATTACTACTCTAATGTAAGAAGGCTAGAGCCTTGGTGGCTATTAATCACCTTTCCTAAAAAGCAGGAATGGTAAGAAATGCCCACACAGAGAAAATGGACTTAGTTGAACACTGTTGGACACAAGGCAGCGCCTTCCTCTTCTCCTCCACTAGCTTGCTCCATACTCTGTCAACCATGGACATATGGTTGTGTTCAAGGATCTCGCCGTACACAGAGTCAGCTTCATGGGTGAGCAATCTCACATGATACCCACTTAGAAGGGGTCAGGACATGGATGAATGCTCTGCTGCTACATCTTGAGTTTATCTTTGAGCAAGAGGCTCCCTGTGTTATTCTGAAGTCAGCCTAAAGGTACAATTTGGAGCTAGAACTAGCTCCCGGGGAAGCTCATCTTGCCATCTACTGTTCAGCTTAGCCATCTTAACACAAGTGCCCAGCATCTCTGTGTAAATTTCCCAGTGATCCAAATAAAAATTCTTCTCATAAGAAGACATACTTCTTTCTTATAAATTTATTTTCTTACAAACTTGCTTTATAACTTGCATAAATTAGCTAACATCTCAGAAGTTTCTTTTATTATATCCTAAGAGGTCAATAGTAAAATCTCTTCAAAGCAGAATAAGAGAATAAATTGAGATTTTTCTATATACGTCCCAGTAAAGCACCCTGGTTGCACATGGAGCTTGAGACTAGCCTGCATCATCACCACTCTCAGTAATGCTGATAAAGCTGGCACATTTTCCAATTCCATTAAAGACAGAATTCAAATTTAGCAGAAAACACTGTCCAGTACTAAGAAACAACACAGACTTTGGTGTGGAGGAGATAGGGTGGCAATTACTACTAGAGAAATTAGTAATCGCTGGTTAGATTTTTCTTTTTGTACTTTAAATAAATTTAAATGAAGAGCAAAATGTCTAAATAGTTTTAAATTAATAATCATTACTAAATAAAACTCAAAAAGCAAACTAGGCTTATATCATGCGGATGTTACCTAGCCTTCAGGCATTTACTAGTTTTTCAAGTTATTTGCTGACCCCAGAAAGTCAGAGAGTCAGATTCTTAGAGAGATTCAAGTGAGCACTCTTAAGTTTGTCAGTAACCACTGTCAAAGCTAAGAGTGAGAACAATACATTTTATGTGTGTGTGTGCTCATGCATGCATGTGTATATGTACAGAAAGCATGGATGATATAAGAGTAAGCATCAAAGAGCAAGTTCCCACAAAAGTGACTCTCAGAAAAGGTGCTATATTCCCCCAAAAGCCAAATCTCCAAGTCACAAGGCCTAGTCAGGCCTGTATACCACCCACAGCTGTTTCATTCTTCTTATGTGACCCTTACAGCTATACTGAATTTAACAAAGGTGCTTTCACAGTCATGCTAAAAGAAAAGAAAACAAATACCACGTCACAGTAAAGTCGACATTGGACTCAAAACTAAAATCCCTTTCCTGCAGAACACCTTGAAAGCTAGAAATTTATCACTATCAATTTTTCTTAAATATTTCCATAATAGCAGTAGGAAATTAGTGTGTAGATGATGACTGTTCTGCATAATTTAATGAAATAAAGTGGTAGACAGGTGAAATCACTAATGTCTGAATTTATAAGCATCTTAATTATTCTAAAAATCCTGTTTTTTGTATTAAGTTGACTTCTCTGATCAATCTGATGATGATCAATGGAAGATGAGTATTAATTTCCAGAGATTTTAAGCAATAACCTTCTTCTAAGGTCATAAGTTTTCTGTCTACTTTCACACTACTTTCAGCAGATGAAATCTAAATTAGATTATTTAACAAAAATACCTCTGATGTGGACATGAGCAACCAAAAGATAAGATAAAAACTACTTATTTAATAATACTAGACAAAAAAGAAACCAACTAAGCAAACTACATTTATATTGCTCTGAAAGAGTCATCAAATTCTTCTCTGAAAGATGATATTGCTAATTATTCCATTTAAGATATGGCTTTGTCATACCAGTATTTATTTCTATTTTTAGTATTTTATTCTCCAAAAGACTGAAGAACACTTAAGAAATTTAGACATAATTGAGATATTTTTAAAAGGAGAGTTAATCTGACTGAAGAGAAAAAACTGAAGAAAAATATACACACGCATACATATATATGTATACATGTAGAAAAGACTACCAAAATATGTCCATTTTTAAAAATATTTTTCCAATAAGCTGTATTTTCTGTTCCAATCTCAGTTTTTTTGGTCTACATCTCACTGTGGGTCTAACAGCCTTTTAAGGAGGCAGAGATAGCTCATCCAACAGGAGAATAATAACAAATGTGGAGTGATAAGACAGCACTTGGAAGTTACACATTTTCCCAAAGGACCTAAAGGAAAAGGCTAGTTGTTTAAGAAATGGGGACAAGCCTTAACCATCCCATTGGAGCAAAAAAACGAAATAAAAAATATAACGATAATATGTTTTAAAGTTTAAGATGATTTTATTTCCAGGATACCATTGCTTTCTTGATCTACCTGTGTTTCTCCTCAAGAAGCAACTGACAAAACCTAGATCCCACGAACTGGCCTTTTGTCCAAGCCAACATTGGCTTGAATAGGTTACTTGAAAAAATGACCTTTCAAGCCAGTCACTGGTGGCTCCCATCTGTAATCTTAGCTACTCAGGTGGCTGGGATAGGAGGATCACAATTTGAAGCCAGCTCAGGGCAAGAAAGTCCATGAGAACCTTTTCTCTAGTTAACCACCAAGAAAATCTGGATGTGGAACTATGGCTAAAGTAGTTGAGCACTAGACTACAGCACAAAGCTTTCAGATACTCGAAGACCTGGAATTTAAGCCTCAGGACTGGCTGGCAGGCACACACAGGCACACACACACACACACACACACACACACACACACACGAATACACACAATTTTTCATACTTCAATGTGGTAATTTGAAGATCTTAGACAAATAGGAATGAACTTTTATGGAATTCCAAGTTGAGGGCCTATCCTCCTAAGAGACCAAGAACCATAGATTCATTCATCCAATTACAGTTCCTTTTATTTTTATATTTAATTTTGCTATTTGGCTTACTTATTGAGGATTTTACTCCAGGGCAAAAAAGACTATTAGTACTGCCCAGATTCAATCAGGGCTTGAACATCTAAAATGTACTGTCCCTCTTCTACATGAACTCAAAGTGGAAATGTATTTAAGTGAATTGACCTTGATCATAGCTAATGCTGAGATTTCTATTAGCCTTTAGTCTAGCAAATCTATGTAATTATTGTTATTGATCTACCCTCCTTCCAACCACTACCATCATCAAAAGACAAGTACCTATTTGATAACCTTGTTTCAGGAGACATTATCTACCGGGGTTCTAAAGAAATGCTTTCTGATCTCTAGAGGACCTCCACCCATTCTTCTCTGTCTCAATTCTTAGTAACACTTCTTAAGAGCTGATTCTTCATTAAAGTATGGCTACTAAAACTCATACAGATGAACTGATTTGGTAGAAACATGGCTCTCACCCTTTCTGACTTCTAAAATATTGAATCCTATGACATTTGGCACAGCTCCCAAATATCCCCTATCTGCTATGTTTAAGTGTTTTGGAGGACTTGTTACATTCTGTATGCTTAGGAATGTCAACACTTTCAATATGCACAGCAAATTTAATAGCTAGCTAAAAATGATAACTCAATGATAAATATGTGAATATTATTCATACTCACAGATATTGCCTTATTATCTTGAGAAAAATGTTTATCATACAGTCATCTCATGGCAATACATTTGTAAAAAGTCTAACTTGAAAACATTATTCCAAATAAGATGTAATTTGGGGTTACAATGTTAAGACTGTAAACCTAAAATTAAACTTACTAGCTATTTTGGTTTACAGACTCATTTACTCAAAATTACAAACTATTCTACATGTGTTGCAAGAGGACTGACTGAAGCCAGGATTCTTGTTCATTCATGCTATTCTTGCTTTAGATGTATTTTATAGAGTAGGTGGTTTGCTGGGATTTGTTTAATTTTCTTTCTTCTCTTAAACAAGAAATTATATTGAAGATAAACATAAATGCCTACTAAGACTCCAGGGCAGAATTCAGAAAGAATGCTGGAGTGAATAACACTCTACTTGATAAGCTTTAAGAAAATAGGAGTTCTTCATAGGCTCAATGGTTTCCCTCAGTTGTCATAACCAGTAGAAACCTTGGGCTCTCCTAGCAGAGATTTACAATAGAACAAAACTTAGATACATTAGGCCATATAGAATGACACTAAATGAAAGGGCCTCCAGGATATAGAAACAAAAGCCATATAATGAGTGATTGTTGTCCTTAATGTACTATGTTATCTCTCATCTCCTTTGCTGTCCCTTGGTTATCTCATATTGTTGCAGTATTTTACCTTGATATCTAATATATTGTATATATGCTTATTTGGTTATTTGAAATAGGATAGGGAAGGGGGGAAAACAAGATGAGGGAGGGGGGTGGGGAGAGGGAAATGGGGACCAAGACATGAGAAAGGGTATCAATGTTTGTGAAGTAATGCACCTTCTATCTGGTGAATATAATGTAACCCTTCTAATAATTAAAATAAAAGATATATGAAAAAAGAAATTAGTTCTTCAAATTGCAAGAAAATAGCATATCCATTTTTATATAACAAAATGAATGCTTCGGGACACAAAGCAGTATATCAGGAATTCTGAAAGACATTCCATCAGAATCTATATTGTCATTGAAGGCAGAAGTTCCAGACCTGGGAAATAGAAGATCTTCCCTAGGAGAGGATGAAGTGCATTCCAGTTATTCCTGCATCTCCAGACTCAGGAGGGAATCCAAACAGTGGAGCCATGTTCCTGGCAAATAGTAACAACTATCCATGCTTTCTTCCCCTTGGGCCAAGGCACTGCTTCCTGGTGTGGTCTGATTGGTTTATCATCTTTTCAGTCAGAGAGAAGGCAAAATCAGGGTACAAGATCCCTTCAATTCTCTTGATCAAGACATCTCATCTAAATTTTTATCTAATTATTATTGAGAATAATGACAATGTAGATCCACTGCAGTCTTAGCCCACAAAGAGAACACAACCCTTGCCAATTAGTGCATGCATTAAAAACAAGGCAAAGACACCTATCTGAAGCTGTCTTAAAAAGCCCTGTGGTTCTCAGCCTCAGAGAGATGCTTTGAATGGTGCTTATAATGCTATTATTATAGGAGAAAGGCTTGACATTCTCCAAATATCGTTAATTGGGGCATCTCAACTATGAGGCAGTATTGTTACGTTCAAGAAGCCCCCTTTCTACTCTGCGTGGCGTTAGGGGAAACCAGGAGCCCTGCCTGGAAGCCCAAGTTCTTTGCACTGCCTTTGGATGCTAGACCCACACACAGTCTTCTTAACAGTGGAACATGGCCAGGAGCTCTCACTTTTTGTGGTAACCATCATCCCTGAATCTTCAACAACATAAACTTGCCTACGTTCTACATGTCTGCTCTTGTTCCTGCACTCTCTCAGCTCCTTCCTCTTTCCAAAGTAATGTTCATCAGACTTTTAGAAAACATTCTTTATTAATGTGACCCTTCTTATTTTCTTGTCCTCATTACTACAAATCAGTACAGTACAGAAAAGTTTCTATCACTCAGAGTTTTTGTTCTCTGTACAGTGAAATCTATACACACACACACACACACACACACACACACACACACACACACACACACACAATCTCCTCCTTGCTTTCTCTATACCTCTCATCTCTTTTCAAGAAATTCCCTACTCTGGACAAATATTAGTCTGTCCACCAGCTCATCTCCCCCCACCCCTCACTCCTCTGAACCCTCAATCAAAAGTGAGTTACTATGTCCAAGATGAAGCCAGATGCTAACATATCAAGAATCCTTGACCTCCTGACCCCAGTTTGTGGTAGATATTTTCACAATTCACTTGAAATTCAGAATCCTCTTCCTTACATCCTGATTACTGCCTTATATCTCAAAGTGAATGCTTCCGTCTCCTGTCTTTCTACCTAAATGCCAGTGTGTGTGTGTGTGTGTGTGTGTGTGTGTGTGTGTGTGTATTTTTCTACCGAACTGATAGAATATATATAATGTACATTAAATATTTTATATATAGCAAAATATCCTTTCTTGCCAAATGTTCTCTGTCCCTCAAAATGAAGAACAAAACACTTACTGTGTTCTGCTTTTTAAAACATCATCTGGAACATGTAATCCCCTGGTTTAGATACCTACATTAGACCTTTCACCCTATTATCTACTTGGAAGGCAAAATTCTAAGATGATTCCTATATTTTTCCTACATTCTATTTTATAAGCCTGCATAGTCCTCAACATTTTGAATGTTACAAATTTTACTCCCCTGGTTAGATTATATGACACTTAACTTTACAAAAAGAATGTGATCAGGTCAGGAGTGGTAGAGTGCTTGCCTAGCAAGCATAAAGACCTGGGTTCAATTCCTCAGTACCACAGACAGGAAAAGACAGAAGTGATGCTATGGCTCAAGTGGTAGGGTTCTAGCCATAAGAAAAAACCTAAGAACAGTGCTCAGGCCCTGAGCTCAAGCCCAGGACTGGTCAAAAAAATAATTAATTAAAAAGTTTAAAAAATTAAAAATTAAAACAATGTGATCATAGTGGACTAAAATTTGTGGTCATTTGTTATACAGCATATGATACTTTTACAACTCTGGATGAAGTCATTCCAGCATATGGTACTTGGAATTCTCAAAAATCACTTTTCAAGCTGAGTGCTGGCAGCTCATGATTATAATCCTAGCTGCTCAGGAGGCTAAGATCTAAGGATTGTGGTTCAAAGCCAGCCAGGTCACAAAACTCCCTGAAACTCTTCAATTAACCACCAAAAAACTGGATATAGTGCTGTGGCTCAAATGGTAGAGCACTGGCCTTCAGCTGAAGAGCTCTGGGACAGCACTCTGGCCCCCAAAGTTCAAGACCCATGACTGACAAAAAAAAATCACTTTTCAAATTCCAGGCTCAGTCATTTAATACCAGTCCATGCACCTCCACTGGCAGGTGGGCTGGTATCCCATGCTTTGTCTTGTTATCTCTCCACACTGTCTTTTCTACTCACTGAGTTTAGAAACCCTCACTTTTTGTGGGTCAGCTAAAATGTGGCTTGCTTTCTTTCTCTTTTGATCAATATCCATTCCTCCTTTCCACTGTTCATTCAGACATTACTTACAACTCTAACTGTGTTACTCTACTAAGCTGAGAGAGGAAGTCCTACATCCAGACCATGGAACAGGGACTACATGATAAAATTTGTTGTTTGTCATGAGGAAAATAGACAGGCTTCATTCTGAAGCAAAACAAGTATTAGAGATAATTGACAACTGTCCCTGATCTCTGTGTGGATATTCAGTGAATATCGCCTACATTAGACTGTATTTAACAATACAAAATAACTTCTATGTTGCATTATTTTTTCTGAATTACAACCTATTTGTAATAATTTCAGCAGGTCCAATTCTCACTCAGATCTTCTAATGGGAGACTAAAATATTTTATTATTTTTTTAAATTTTATTGTATATGTGCTATAATAGGGGTTACACTTACATGAGTCAAGTAACAAGCGCATTATCTTAAACAGTATCACACCCATTCTCTCCTGGTTTTTCCCCACCAACTTGACTCCCCCCAAAGTTACATAGTTCACCTCCCAACATAGTGTCTAGTAGGTTTCACTACCGAATTAGTTTACCCTTTGTCCCACCATTTCTCTGCTTCCTCTCTAAAATATTTTAAAATTACTGTTACAGAATTTTTTTTAACTTAGGGTATTTCTTCAAGTAACTATCAATAGCTCAACAACCATAAATAAATATTTTTTTGTTCCTTAAACTCTTTCCTTATTATGAAATTAAATAGCAGAAATCAATCAAAAGGTAATTTTTTTCAGAAATCATGCTTTCTCTCAATGTTTTAACAAAGCAGGAAGAAAGGGGAAATGTGTTAAACGAACTGATTAGAGGCCAATCTAATTGCAAAATAATATAAATTCAGACAAATCCATATGGGCTGTAGTTCAATTCCTCTAAAATCTACTAAATCTCAGTCTACTGAGAAAAGGGACATACTGGAGAAGTATAATATTAAAAATTTAGTAGTGTTGTGGCTCAAAGTGGTAGAGCACTAGCCTTGAGCTGAACAGCTCAAGGACACCATCCAGGCCCAGAGTTCAAGCGGTACAACTGATGAAAAAAAAAAAAGCCACCAAAAACAAAAATCAAGTTCCATTTTGGAGCTTGGAGTTTGGTCTAATGGTAGAGTGCCTGACTAGCATGCACGAAGACCCAGGTTCAATTCCTCAGAACCACATACACAAAAAGGTAAACATGATGCTGTGGCACAAGTGGCAGAGCACTAGCCTCGAGGAAAGCCCAAGGCCAGTGCCCAGGCCCTGAGTTCAAGCCCCAGGACTAGCAAAAAAAAGGGGGGGTGGTGAATTTATCCCATCTCTTCAAGACTACCATCGGTTTCCTTCCTGACCCTGTATTTCATCAGTCACCACACACTATAATTAGCCATGCTAAATATTGGAGAAAGCTACCAAGTGTTACTCTTCTCTGATTTTACCTCTTGGCCAAATAGGCTTCTACTTAATTTCTACCTCCAAACAATCTAAAACAATATTAAAAGATAGCTTGGTGAAATAAAACAATAAAAGAACTTTCTCATCCATGTTTTTTCCTTCGAATCTCATACCTTCCTGTATTTCCCTGAACAATGAATTACTTTTAAGGTGTGTCTGGTCTACAGAGAAAGCCATATACAAATAGATGATAGGTAAAGACACTGGCTATCCAGGACATCATTCCATCCCTCACTGAGGATGAGTTTCCTTGTCCTCATATCATAGAAGTACGTAGAAGTCTGATTTTAATACTAAGCAAAGACCACTATGATCTTGCTCTAAGAACCAAAAAAGATATTTGAAGTGAAGTAACCCATCCCCCCCGCAAAAATAAACCACTCAAGATGTACATATGATAAGACTTTAGTACTTGGCACTGTGAGTCCCTTCCATACTTACATAGTTTCCATGGTTCATACTACCTGCAACACTTACATGCATGCACAGATAGTATCTTCCCATGGAGGATATTAACACACTTTTCCAATTTTATGAATTTTCTTTCCAATGCATTTTTAAACTCTTATTAATGAGAGCATTTTGCTACTCTTTTAGCAAATTTCAGTATATATTATGAAACTATTAATCTTAATCTTCATGCTTATATAAACTCTGAATGCACTCATCCTACATAACTATAATTCCATACCCCTTTTATGTTTGAAGATCTATCCACACCTCCAAATCAAGTTCTACTCTATGTATATGCAATTCAAAATTCCCTATATGATAATAAAAAGCATTTCTGTAAAGATTAACTACAGCCTTATTTTCATGCATTTGATTTGATAGCCAAGGTTCATTTATCTAAATAATGCTATGAAGCAAATTAGTACATAAAAAAGCAAATTTTTTTGCCAGTCCTGGTCTTAGGCTCAGGGCCTGAGCACTGTACTTGGGTTTTCTCAAGGCTAGAACTCTACCACTTTAGCCACAGTACCGCTTCTGGCTTTTTTCTATGTATGTGGTACTGAGAAACAGAACCCAGGTCTTCGTACATGCTAGGCAAGAACTCTACCACTAGGCCAAACTCCCGGCCTATATAAAAGCAATTTATGATAGACCAATGATTGCTTGTTTGGTCCTAAGTTTATTCATTCCCTGTGTTTCTCCCACCTATCCCCAAATAGGGCATTTTATGACATACTGGAAAATTCTAACTGAACCTGGGTAGGTACAAAGTTATGGATTGTGTCTGGGGATTCTTTGGGTTATGGCTTTAGATTTATGAGGAAGTTTCATTTTGTAAAAACAACATGAAAAGACCTTCATTACTATAATATTAAAGTTTGATACAAAACTAATAACATGTTTTCCAGCTATAATAGCCACGTACCAAAAAGTAGATCCAATTCAACCAAAGTCACTGTGGACTTTCCTGGAATTCTGTACAAGTAGAGCCAAAATATTCAGAAATACACAGCAAAGTATTTAAAGGTTTAGGCCAATATTCTTGTTTGTAATCAGTTTTTCCATTTATGCTGATTGTACATGATATTTGGTAATTTTAATGAAACATGTATTTACTTGGAATGAATTAAAGTTCAACAAAATCATTATATGATTTCCATCACAAATCAAGTAACATTTTTAATACCCTCAGAAAACTAATTATTATAAAGTAAAATTACTTATCATTGTTTAGCATAATGTTAGCAAAAGAATTAATTGGAGAGGCATGTATTGTATACTTTATAGAGCCTATTGCTTTTGTTAAAGTCTTTTGATGATGCTAATTTGGCTCTATAATAAATACCAAGAATATTAATTCACTGGAACTCAAATCATCTTCCTTCATGCAAGCTAGTAAACAATATATTTTAGCTAAACCATATTTTTAGCAAAATATATTAAATAGAACCATTGTTCTAAAAAGTATATATATGTCTTTAAACTATTTTTAACATGACTTTGACTACCATTTAACACTACCTTGATAACACAGTATTTAAAAAAAATAAATATTAGTCTAATATGTCCAAAGAAACCTTAGAAATAAGCATTAAATAGTGCTGTGGCTCAAGATGGTAGAGTGCTAGCCTTGAGCAGAAAAGCTTAGGGACAGTGCCCTGGCCCTGAGTTTAAGCACCACTACTAACAAAAACAAAAACAAAAAAAATTCAGATAATTCAGACTTTATACAGATGAAAAATTAAAACCAGTTTTTCATTCCAATTTCAAATGGCTTTTTATCATACAATCAAGTTAAGGGAGTAGAAAAAGAAAAACTTCCAAAAGGATTTCTTATTAGTTTCAGAAACTACTATCAATTTTATAGACCAGTTTGTCAGTTCACAGACTTCTGCCACCTTCATTACCTAAATGGATTCCTAGCTCACTAATGAGACTTTAGAGTAGGATATCTATGAAGACAAGAGGTTGTGCTTTCTGCTCCTAAAGGTAAGTATTTATCATAAAATATATTAGCAGCTCCTCAGAAACTGTTGAATAAACAAAGAACTAATATTTTTAAAAATCAACAAAGAATTATAAAATATTGTGTTTTAAATACCTTTAGATCTATTTGAAATATAGCTGTAATATAGAGAAAATCAGAGTTTCTTTGGATTTTCATGAGTTGAGGATTTTCTCTGGACACAATATGAATACTGGCAAGAAAACTAGCAATAACTGGGTGAAACTAAAAATCTAGTCAAAAAAGGGCTGGGAACTTGATTCAAGTGGTAGAACACCTGCCTATTAAGCATAAGGCCTTGAGTTCACACACTACTATCAAAAGAATTGCTCTAAAAATCATTATTAATAATTATCTTAATATTTACTTCCTCTAGAGCTTAACATCTACTTTCTCTATGTTGTATAATTGTTGATGATAATAACCACATTTGTAGATGTTAATTATAAGTGAGCATTTTACAAGAAGCTTCCAAAAGGTTGGCTTTAATTCATAGGGCACACAGTACAGATAAAGATGAAGAAGCTTCAAGAGAAAAAATAATTTGCCAAGTTAACATTGCTGTCCAGCTGAAGAAAGGAGCCTGAGCACCACCCACTGAGCTTCCTTCTTAGCTTCTGAAGTCATCCATTCCTTACTAAGGAATTAATTTAAATTAATTTTATATAATTTATTTTCACAAGTGCCCTTTAATATACTACTTTTTAAATACTTAAAATTTTGTTATTTAACCCATTATGAATAATTTATTTACTCTCCCTTTAATCAGATAACTCATCTAACTTTATTTTTTTATTTTTAATACATATAGTAACAGGAGAAGTGACTCTAAATATATTTTCCTGAAGCTAAAAATAATTACATGGAAAGAAAACATATATATCAAAGACTTTAGACTGCTTAAATGAACTGTGCTTCTTCATTCCCACATCTAAACCATACTCTATCCCACTTAAATCCACAAACAAAAGCCACATTCAAGTTTTGCGGTCAAAATAATAAACATTTAATTGTTCACTTAATTTCTTGGAAATATATTAATTACATATAAATTCAAATTGGTTTTCAAAATAGTCTACTGAACAAGCTTCCTTTCTGGCCAAGGTCTACTGCAAAACCAAACTAATCTTATAGTTTGGTTCTCTCAGTCCATTTGGAGTCTTTCTCTGTAATTATATTTTAATTATATTTTAACTTCATTAGATTTCATTACTAACATGGTTCCTCTTTTGTATGAACCTGAACAAAACCAATGTAATGCCATGTGCCTAGTGACTCAAAATGAAATGCAGACATATCAGAGGATCTAATATTTTTGGAAAAGTAAAAGTTGTTTTATCTCTTCCACTTCTTTTAAATCTTTTGTTAGAGATTAACCATTACTGGATGTGCCACCCATTCAAAAAAAAATCCTTGGAGACATATATGAAAAAAGATAGAGAAAAAGCCATGTAAACTGAATAGCAGATGTGTTTAAATATAGGAAAATCAATCACATAAAATTAGCTGTGTACTATTTCTGCATTTATATACAAGCAATCCCTAACTTACTAACCAATAGTGTTCCAAAACTCACAGATGAGTTTCTAGAACACAGTGAATTCTCCTACTGAAGCAATCATATATAGAATAGTTAGGTTGTTCACATCAGCTCACAGAAGTTTAATTCAACTCTAATTCCATCTCTACTATATTACCAATAAAAAGTACCAACAAGAAATTTGTGTCCCAAAAAGTGTGACTTTAAGAAGTACTTTGCCAAAAGTGAGATCAAATATTTACACAGTAAATGTATTCACTCAACAGACATTAAGTGAGCACCAAAAGGGTACAATCTCAGCTGTCAGTTACAATTCTAGTATTAGACCTGGCTCTTAAATATAAGCTGGATATTTCTCTTTTTTCCTTTTTTCTTTTCTTTTTTCTGCCAGTTCTGGAGCTTGATCCCAGAGCTTGGGCACTGTTTCTGAGCTTTTTTTGCTCAAGGCTAGCACTCTACCATTTGAGCCGCAGCACCACTTTCCAGCTTTTTCTGTGTAGATGGTACCAATGAGTCAAACCCAGAGCTTAGTGCAGGCTGGGCACACTAAGCCACACTCCCAGCCTCTCAACTAGGTATTTCAATGAAATAATGAATGTACAGTCCTTGGCACACAGAAATTATAACTCAAGTTAACTTCCCTTTTTGGAGGGACAAGAAGAAAGAAAAGAGGTTCTTAACTTTCCTAATACAAATCTCCCAAGTTACACAGGCCTCACTTACAAACTCTTTTCTCTCTCCATCTGCACTCCTTTGTCACCTTCTGAGAAAAGTTCTTCCAAGTTCCAGAACAAAGAATAAAACCATCACAGGACCAACCAACTTAAGTTACCTTCAGTCCCAGGCTTTAAAAATACGTTTTCAACTCAACTTTTATCCTCATTCCTATAGCCATTAATATCAACTCAGTATTTTAAAAAAAGAAAGAAAGAAAAAAAGAAAAGAAAAATGTGTATTTAAACTCAGTAATTGACTTCTTTATAAAGAAAAAGCCCCAATGAGTTTCTAATTTGGGAATAGCATGAAAGCATTCAGGCAGAATATAATTGGAAGATCCTGGGTGACAGGAGAATATCATTCAGCATCTGTAGAGAGCCAACTATATTCTGAGATGGATACCTGACAGAGACAAAGTGTAATTATGTCTCCACAGAGCTTTGAGGTCATCAAGGGAACAGAATTTGTCCAACTTACATAAATATTTCTTTTTTTTTTTTTTTTGCCAGTCCTGGGCTTGAGCTCAGGGCCTGGGCACTGTCCTTGGACTTTCTCAAGGCTAGAGCTCTACCACTTGAGCCACAGCACCACTTCTGGCTTTTTTCTATGTATGTGGTACCAAGGAATCGAACCCAGGTCTTCGTGTATGCTAGGCAAGCACTTTACCACTAGGCCCGGCCCTAGATAAATATTTTCATTAACTCATAAATATTTATTGAGAAGAGTGAACAAATGCAATGTAGAATCATGGAGTAGGGCGGAAATGTAAAACGGAGTCAATGGGATGGCTTACAAAGGAAGACTTCTTTGTGGAAAGCTTCTTCAAGACTTCAAGTCCAGGCAAGTCTGTACTAAATAATACTCACTCTGAAAAGAGTCAAGAACAGTCTAGAATATTCTCTGGCATACAGAGGCACTTAACTAAAAACACATGGAAAGGCAGGCACTAGTGATTCATACCTGTAATCCTAGCTACTCAGAAGGCTGAGAGACCTGGGGATCTCAGTTCAAAGCCAGCCAGAGCAGGAAAGTCCAGTTAAGGTGGGGCAGGGGTGGGGGTGGGGAACTCATGGGCAAGCAAAAGAACATCAGTTTAAGGATGATGAAAAATTAGCTAGAGGTAATGGAACTAATGGTGTAGTTACTTGGGTAAAACAAAATGTACAGGGGGTGGGGGGGGAGGGTAAAGGGTACCAAGACATGTGAAAGGGTATCAATGTATGTGAATTAATACACCTTCTATATGGCAAATATCGTGTAACCCTTTTATTAATTACAATAAAAAATATTAAAAAACAAAATGTAGGGCTGGGGCCAGGAATTTGGCCTCGTGGTAGAATGCTTGCCTAGCATGCAGGAAGACCCAGGTTCAATTCCTGGGTACCACATATACAGAAAAAGCAGAAAGTGGTGCTGTGGCTCAAATGGTAGAGTTCTAGTCTTGAGAAAGTCCAAAGGCAGTACTTAGGCCCAGAATTCAAACTCCAGGATTGGGGTGGGGTTGGAGAATGTAGAGTTTGCTGGCAAATTCAAAGAAGAAAAGGAGGAAGCTATGAAACGATTATGAGTCCAAAGTTCAGAGAAGCAGAGAACAAGTTTGGAGAAGTGAGCAAAATCAAATCAAATGGCCTAGAACTTTTGCATAAGAATCTGAGATTTTATGCTGCCTCCCTCCCACAAGAAAATCAAGATCCCCCAATATGGAAATCCTACTTAGATTGAGCTCCTCACCAGTGTGCTAAGGCAATGCCCGATGATCATGATGATGGGTGGCACAGAGGGAAAGTAAAAAAGAAGAAATGATATGCACATATGACACAGGAAACTAACATGGACCCTGGAGCCACAGGGGCAGAGCTGCCCTACCTCTGACAAATGCCCATACCAGGAATACTTTGCCTGTAGCTCTTCCATAAAAGAAAAATCATTCTTTGACACATCTGTTCCTAAGTTCAGACTTGTATCTAAACATGCTGCGAGGATTGAAAGCCCTGAAAATAAAGAGAACTTGTTCCTGAATTTAGGGGTGTGAGTGCATGTGTGACTGGGGTGAGGGGCAAAAGGAGAGGGGAAGAGGGAGAGAGAGGGAGTCTTGTCAGAGGGTTGACTTGAAAGAATGGAGGATTACACACTTCACTGTTCAAGGGTGACAGAGAGAAAGCAAGGCTGGCACCAAACAGGAAGCCCAATCCTGTGTGAATAAAACACTGCACATTTATGCAATCCCTGGTACCCGATCTTTTAGCACAAACTATTTTGATTGCATAGAAAGAAAAGCACTAAGTAAAAATTATTTACTCTGGGTCTATTATGAAAAGAACAGATTAACTCCCTAACACTACGTTCTTTTTGAAGGTGTATTTTCTACCTTCCTGGTATGATTTATATTAATGAGAGGTTTAAAACAGGTTTTAACTTAAGAATGATTGCTGATGGTGAAGTGCAGTAATTACACACCTTATGACAGGACACGTGAATAGCTCATACAAGAGAACTGCATAACATGCCAAGCTAATCCTCCTTGCATAAAAAGGGAGAATACTTTGCAAGCTGGCCGATTTTAAGCTCCAGTTAACAAAAACCCTTTTTGTTGGGAGTCTAAAACAAGAATGGGTTAACAAAAGCTAGAAGGGAAAAAAATGAGATTTTTTTTCCTTTCTTCACAAAATATAGTATTACAAGACTTAGAGGCTCTGAAAGGCCATGATGTGGCTAAAAGACTTGAGAAAGAAACAACATCTTCGCCAACAACAACAAACTTGAGAGATCTTAAGGTAAAGTAAATCTCTTATCAAGAAAGAGAACAGGGTTTGAGTGTAATGTTTTCTTGTTGTTTTTTAATTACCATTTTTTTAATTTTTAATGAGCTAAAGGTATAGAAAGGGAAAGAACAATGGTCCATGTTAAGGTGAGGAGGGAAGAGATTCCAGGATGTTAAAAAGGTAAAAGCTTTAAGCCATGGTGGGCAAGTCAATAGTGTTTGTGGCATTTCTGCATGGCTGCATTTTCTCATAGAAGAGCCACTTTTGGACAATAATGAGACTCCATAAAGCATCTGCTTTGGGATTACAACCTCGTCACACTGGGAATGTTCGGTTAATACAGAGCAGTCTAGGCTTAACTCTGTACATGCCTGTCTTCCTACTGAAGAACACAAAGAATGCACAATGGTCCTAGATGCTTCCAACATCATTTGCCACCAGGAAAAAAGATGTACAACTACTGGTCTACTATCTAGGCTCAAGAAACAAAAAATAGCTGGGCACTGGTGACTCACAGCTACAATCCTAAGTAGTCAGGAGGCTGAAATCTGAGAATCATGGCTCTAAGGGAAGAGCACCTGAGATTCTTTATCTCCAGTTAACCAGTAAAAAGCCAAAAATGGACATGTGGTCCAAGTGATAGAATATTACACTTAATAGAAAAAGTTACCTTATTTCAATACCTAGTACTAGCACCAGAAAAACCAAAGGAACAAAAAACACCATAAAAGCTATCAGATTCATTTCACCAAAGAGAAAGGGTTGAATCTAGACATATGTAAAGATTGAAATCTAAAGAACACTTTTAAAGATTTAGAGCTGTGTATATAGTTAGCATGTGTGAGACCCTGGGATAAATCCCCACCACCAAAATAAACAAATAATTGACCTAATAAATAAAAGTCTTAAGAGAGCTAAGCACTAAGTCTCAAAATTAGATTCTTTTTTTTTTTTTTTTTTTGGCCAATAGTGAGGCTTGAACTCAGGGTCTCAGACCTTGAGCACTGTCCTTGGCCTTTCTCAAGGCTAAAGCTCTACCACTTGAGCCACTTCCAGCTTTTTTCTATGTATGTGGTACTGAGGAATCGAACCTATGTCTTCATGCATGCTAAGCAAGCACTCTAGCACTAGGCCAAACTCCCAGCTCCTAGATTCCTTTTTTTTTTTTTTAATGAAAATCACCGTGGATACTTTTAGGTAAGAAATTAAAGAAAGTGGGACTTTTATGTGCTTCTGTGGCTTCATTGCCTTCCTGTTATCTTCTATAACAACAGTGGTCTATAACCAGAAAGCAGTAATGCCTCGACGCCTTTTTGTGGGTTTTCCTGAAGCCCAGTCCATTGCACCAGCTCTTGTCTGGCAAACTGGCATGCTCAGCAGGACAGGTCAGGAGTGCAGTTCTGGCGCTGGCCCTTTATTCTGCAAGCATATTGCTGCATGTGCTTGATAAAACAGAGCAGAAAGTCATCGCTTTTGTTAGAAAACCCAGGCAAATGACAGGAAGTTTAAGTTGTAGCATTTCCTAAGCAAACATATCATTACAGCTCCTCAAAATTGACATGTATTTCAGATGCAAAGACTGAACTTGTACTAAGGATATGATATCCACACAAAACTAGCTTTAAATATTCTACTTCCAATTGCAAATAATAATTAAACCATTTACATCCCTTCACGACTAACTGGAAGCTTAAATTTCCAGATGTAAAGGTATTTTCTTTTTCAGAAAATGATCTCCAAAACTTTCAGGAAAAACGTGCAACAACTCACAGTAAAAAGTATGGTAATGTTTGGGGATCAAAACATTCAGCTGTTTTACTGTTTTCTTCAACATCTGTTTGCAAATTGCACATACTCAAAGGTGAACATAGGTACTAAAACAGAATTAATTAACTAGGAATATGAATTAATATCAAAATATTAATTCATTAATATTAATATTAAAAATATAATTAACTAGGAATAGAATTAATTAACTATGGATTAAACTATTAAAGCTTACTTTCAGTCTATCAACTTTGATCTGAAATAACAGAGACACTTTGGTCATCATCTGTGCTCATCTTCTTATTCAAACAGAAAGCTTCTCTGTGATGTATGCATCATCTTACAGACAGAGAAAGACCTATCAGTGACCATTACCAAAACAAAAGTCAGGGCAATGCCATAGAAGGATGCTTAGCAATCTTCTTATGATGTGGAGAAGCCAGAATTGAAAAATACACTCTGCTGACTTGCTGAACTGTCAAACACTGTAAAAATAATCCTGGAGTAAATCATGAGAGTACTATTCTCTTGATTCTAGATTCAGTGTACTGACTAGCATTCTCCAACTCAAAATCAGATAATAAACTCCTGAGCAACAGAAGTATGTACAGTAAAATTGTTGACAAAAGCTGCTGACACACTCAGGAAAAGAAAAGGTGAGAAAACAGGGGCCTTGTAGGAATACTATTTACCTTTTTGTAGTTTTTAATTTATTTGAAAGCTTTTATTTGTTTTTATATAACGAGTAAATTTAACTAAAGTCTTATTACTTTAGTACAGTGATACATGACATGTGTTTGGGAAATATTTAACATCTCAAATAATTCAAAAATACATGTAAAAAAAACAGATCCAAATGGATTAGAATAAGACTAACAAGGTAGAATTGAAATTAGGATACTGGATCTAACTGGCACCATCTTGGCAACATGGTGGATGATAAGGAATTGGGTTTAACTGGCTCTATCTTCTTGGTATACGAAGGTGAAGTAGCATTGCCAAGCAATGGCCATGACTGAATTATTAGAGGCAAGGGCAGGGACTTGGACAACAGGCTATAGACTTTCCAATCCCATGCCATGAACTGGTAAGATGCTCGAGCTTCCTATGCCCATGCCGATCACCATAAGCTTGTTTAGGCACCAACCAGCTCAGGTAACATTTTGCACAAGCCTTCATTTTCTGACTTTCCTCAGGTCACCATGGCATCTGCTGCAGCTCTCTATTAGAGGCGATCAGGTTTGTTAAGATTGTTTTTCTGTTCTTTCTTAGCCTTACTACATTCATGGCTCAATTGTCTAACAGTGTTAAGTGTATTCACAGCTTCAAGTTGTTAGGGACATGTGTCCACCTTCAGTCACTGGCTTTCTAATAGACTCTCAATTCAACTTCTTAAAATGTGGCTTCTCTGTATCTCATGATTGAATTCCAGTATAACAAAATCACTAAATAAAACAATTGCAGGAGACAAAAAAAAAATAGAATAGAAAATAACACTCAGGAGAAATATTTGCATATTTTTTCCAGCAGATCTAGAATAATTTAATCTTCTAGATTTTAAATCTTTTAAGGTTCTCACAGTTTGGATGTGATAGTCATACTCTTGAGAGTGTCACATGTTAAAGGTATTTAATAAACATATGCCTCCAAAGGATAATGATTTTATTCAAATTACAGAGAGATCTTACAGAGTGCCAGCATGATTGGAAAGCAACATAAGGAAACTCAGAAGAAAAAAAAAAAAAAAGAAAGACATCACTTATAGTTTAAGAGTTTCCAATGGGAACATATGAGACAAGCTATCAAACTGATTCTTTTGAGGAATTCCTGGAACTTTTACGTACATTTGCCTATTGAAGTTTCCCCTTCGCTGACCTTCCAGTTCCTGAGCTCTCTAGGGCCTTAACACTTGCTTCCCCCTCTTCCTGGAACACCACAGCCCTTCCTGTGGTCAACTTTCATTCTGGGAGCCTTTTCTGTTCCCTACAGCTGTCTTTCCTTCCCACCTACCCCCACCCCCACAAATCCATATGTTTTTCCATTACAGGTTTTCCCAGGTTTTTAATTAACAAACTTTGTTGACTGTCTCTGACCATATCCTGCAACTGCTCACAATATACAGATTCATAAAAGCTCAGACTGTCCATTTTCATCTTTGTACCCCTTCTACTAAATGCCTAACTGCACTCCATGAGTGTTCTGAAATCCCTCCACTTTCTCCTTCAATTTAAAGGCTACAGAACATCTCCATTCTATCTATTCTTGAATGTGAGGAAGCAAATGGGTGCCTGCAGCAGTAAGTGTCTCAATATTCATGTATTAATGTATACAGTCGTCTGGTGAAAGAGTTACACAGAACAAAAGAGTTACACAGACTTCCTAGTAGTTTATTCTAGTAAAAGTGGATGATTGTTTTTTTTTAAGAAATGATCACAATGTTTCTACCTTTTATTCTTTTGCATTGAGACTGGGGAAGTTGTAAAGAAAAGACACTATTGGAAGGGTGCTGTTCAGTGTTTGCAGGGCAGCTGGGCCGAGGAAAAGGTTCATACTTAGGATACGTCAGCAGACTAGACTGACTACTTCTTACCTGGTGAGGCAGTGTTGGCAATTAGATGAAATAACAAAGGCCACAACCAAGTGAATACACTTTTAGATGACAACTCTGACACATGCTATCTTATCCTAAAAGATTCTTTTGGGTTTTCATAAGCTTTCTGTCGATTTAACACAAACCTATTACAATCCATTTATGTAACTGAATCCAAGAAGTAAATTTGTTCAAGTAATTAATTTCTTGGTTTGTTTTTTTAAACGCCGTTGTACTGCTACAGAAGAAACACCTCTAATCTTCATGTGCTATAGACTGACAATTAGACATTAAATCATATTCAAATAAGTGACTACCTTTTACTGTGATATATCCCAGAAACACTACTGAGACCTGATATGGGAGGTCAAGGAGCTGGATTTGTTTATAAAAGGGAGGGGGTACGGAGGTAAGGGATAACATAGGGTCACGGGCAGCAAGAATTCTACCAGAAGTAGACACCACCACTTGCCCTACAAATAGGGTTCTAACTGTGGACTACAATAATACTCAAGTTTAAAAATGTCATTACAAGTAGCAGCATTTATTTAAACTCACCATGAGAAATAACTTGATAATATATTATTTCCTAAAAGCAGGGTTTCACAAAGAACAAAGTCACATGGTATAAAGTCAGAGCAACTCCATCTCTAATTAATCAGCAAAAGACTGAACTGAAGGCTTGGCTCAGAGGTAAGAGTACAAGCTGTGAGCCATTAAGCCTAGTAAGAATATTAGGCCCTGAGTTAATGCCTTGGAACTAAAAAAGACACATTTTTTAAAGATACATTTTAAAAAAGAAATGACAATACAACAAGAACACAATGACCATTACACCACCCTAATATATTCCTATAACAAAGCTTCTAGACAAAAACACACTGATGAATTATACATTATTTTTTTTTCTTGGAACTGCCTATTAACTGTGGGGCACGTCACATCAAGGGTAAAAGGCCTACCTCGTGGCCCAGTGCTCACTTCCTCGTTTTGGAGATCCAACCTGCCTGTCTCCTGGTTGGGAGGTTTGGCTATGGTCTGTGTCTTCCTTCTGGAGAAGGGAGGGCTGGGTGAAGGCGGCCAGCCGGCCCTATCCTTTCTCTGTCTTGTCTTAGTCGGGGCGTGTTCTCTTTGCCCTTCCTGCTGGTCAGGAGGCAAAGAGTGCTAAAAACCCCGACTAAAGTAAATTATCATCTTCATGAACTGAAATGTTCTGCAAAGTTGATCAGGACTTCTGCTTTGGATTTTATTTCCTAAAAGTGACCACAGAATAAAATCTCTACACTTTCTCTTTACTCTCCAAAAGATGTATTTCTTTAATTTCAACTTGAATACACTGATGGCAGTCACCTTTAGTGTCTAAGGCATACACTAAAATTGTCTACAAATTATTCATGCTTATAGTTATTATAAACATGTGCTGTACACTAAAACCTTAGTCCACTGAGAATGTGAGGTTAATACAGAGTGATCTATTTTCATATCTCTTCATAGAATTGTATGGCCACACTCATCCATGCCCAATTCACTCTAGGGAGAAGTCATTCTCCCTTAGTAGACAGAGCAGCCTTCACATCATTGCTACAATTAAATTCCAGAGTATATTTTGGATTCTATTTAATGAATGAGGATATATTTTTCATGTGGTGTCATTGTTTTACTACTTCCCATGTTTATTTGGACAGATTCATAGCACTGGGTAGGAAATGTATTGGTTGGCAACTTCAATTTTGGAAGAGAAAGTAAACACATGCTGATTAGCAAACAGTAAACTCTACTGTGTTTAATTTTGGCTTCTCTTAAGAAAAAAAAAAAACAATATTTGGTGTTGTGTTCCAAGTAGGAGCATTTGTCCCTAAATTCTTTCCTAACCCCTTACTGGAGGGCTTCCAGAATTACTTTTTTTCTTCTTCTTCTTCTTCTTCTTCTAACACCAGAGGCAAACGCCAACATTATTTAAGAAAATACTTGTGCATATGGTATTCTCGAAGCACAGATTTGCCATCCAGTTGAACAGTAGGGCCACTAACCCACACAAACCAAACTGAAATATTAAGAACTACACAGCATAAGCAATTGTTTTCAGTCTTCATAAATTCAAGGTAAAACTTACACTTGTGAAATTCCTAGACAAGTTATTTGACTGAAATCTATCAGGTCTGAGATCTGACAGAGGTAATATGATAATAACCTATAATTCCCAATACTTTTTATAGAGAGTTTCTTTCATTTCTTCTTACTTTTTATTTACTATGATCCTCAAATTATCTTCCAAGTTTAGCCCTCTTTTTATTTAACGTTGAAGGACCACCACAAAAATTGCAATTCAAAAAGTCTCCAAGAATAGTACACACATAGTAAACATTAGCAACCTAGGGAATGCCAGGGCAGACTGGACACATAGCCTTTCAATATTTCTGTATTGCTTCTCATAAAGTAAAGCTAGTGTTTAAACAACCACACCCGCCCCCCGCTTTTTTTCAGTTTTGAGTCATGAACTCTATGCCTGGGCACTGTCCCTGAGCTTCTTTTGCACAAGGGTAGCACTCTACCAACTCGAGCCACAGCACTACTTCCAGGTTTTTCTGTGATTTAACTGGGGATAAGAAACTCAGAGACTTCTCTGCCCAGACTGGCTTCAGACTGTGATCCTCAGATCTCAGGCTCCTGACTATCTAGGATTACAGGATTGAACCAGCAGTGCCCAGCTGCCATTTTCCCCCTACTCAGCTTACTAGTTATTAGCTTCCAGAAACTGTGCTGAATTTCATTCCCATTTATGAAATGGAAAATCTGAAGCAACAGAAGTTTAAAAACTCATTAAATGGCCCAACGTAACAAGGTAACATTATCTCTTGATGGTCATCATTGGTCATATCATTGTATTTATTCAATAACATTGTTTTGTTAAGATATACCAAATTTCTCATGATACTAGGCATATATGATCCCTGAGTATAAAAACAAAAAAAAACCCACAAGATAATGAAGTCATGTACATAGACATGAGGCTCATAGTCTACCAAACCAACACTAATATCAGATATAGTACAGATTTTGAGGGCAAACGGTCAATCAGTGAAAAAGTCAGAAGGCTGGGAAAGGTATGGTAATAGTAGAGTGGGAACATGTAACTAAAGTAGACCATGGAATAAAGTAAGAGAACAACATCTACCTATAATCACCTGACTACAAAAAAAGGAGGGGAGAAGGAGTTCCCAACAGCAAAGTGGCAGTGGCTCAACTACAATACAAGAATGAAAATTACGGTATTGCAATCCCAATGAAGTAGGGAGGCAGGAGGCAGTGTGTATAAAGTATGTATAGATGGCAGTTCCAAACATACATGAGATTATCCTTGAGGAAAGGACTTGTGTGGTAAGTACAAAGCAGAAAGCAAAATAACTACCCCCAGCACTAAAAACAGTAGATGCTCTGCTCTGCTCTGCCATCACAGAATACACAGAATGACTTTACTATATAAGCAGATGTATAAGTACGGGGACTGAATTTATACTCTAGGGTGATCCAGTCAAATACAAAGAAGTTGCTAAACAGCATCTAGTACAACACAGCCACCCAAAGCATTTCCTTCTGTAAAGCCCTGCAGCTGAGGGCTCACATCCGCCTAGTCCAATCAGTTCATTTCCAAACAAAGGTAGGAAATGGCTGCATCCTAGTATTTCATTGTGGACTCATGAGTCAGTGCTTTGGAACTTGGTATCTTTGGGACTGAGTGTCTATTCACCACGTCTCTAGCCACAGGGGGAACAAGGTACAGATAAGCATGATTTCACCCCACTGAGATATAAATCAGTAGGTTTCTCCCTCCCCCATCTTTCTCCTCAAAAATAAATGAATGAATAAAGGAAATTCATTTCTTTCCTTCTCTGGTTTCCTAATTCTTAGCTTGCCTTTGTGTCTCCCAAGTAACATAAACTAATGCTGAAAGCGTGTCATAGGATAATTATTCAAAAGGTGTTATGTTATAGAAGGTAGTTTATGATAGGAAAGAGCTACACTGGATTCTGCAAGAGCATTCAGTAATGTAGCCACTGGATAGAGTTCATAAGAAACTGAAAGGAAGACATATGTCCTGAAGAGTAACTGAGTAACCGGATTTTCCATCATTTAATCAAAAAGGCTTGTAGTTAGAAAAGCAACTTGCCGAACACTGGTGGCTCACCACCTGCAATCCTAGCTACTTAGGAGGCTGAGATCTGAGGATCGAAGTTCAAAGCCAGCCAGGGCAGGAAAGTCTGTGAGACTCTTATCTCCAATGAACCACCAGAAACAAAAAAACAAACAAGCACAGAAGTGGTGCTGTGGTTCAAGTGGTAAAGCAATAGCCTTGAGCTGAAGAGCTCAGAGACAGTGACCAGGCCCAGAGTTCAAGCCCCACAACCACCAAAAAAACAAAACAAAACAACAACAAAAAAAAAAACCAGAAAGAAGGAAGGAAACTTATCTCTGAACTCTATAATTACAGAATGGCCACAAAGGCAATAATCAATAAATTCAATTATAACCTTTGGTAAAAAGTTCCCAGCATTTCTGTATTGCCATGAATGGAGAAAAAAGAAAACGGTATGTTTGTGCTTATTGATGTATTTTTCTAATCTATGAACTCTTTTATTGAAGAAATAGGTTTGGCCTAGTAGTAGAGTGCTTGCCTAGCATGCATGGAGACTCTGGTTTGATTCCTTGGTACCACATACATAGAAAATAAAAACAGAAGTGGTGCTGAGGCTCAAGTGGTAGAGCTCTAGCCTTGAGAAAGTCCAAGAACAGTGCTCAGGCCCTGAGCCCAAGCCCAGGACTGCCCAAAAAAAGAGAAAGAAATAGGCACAGCAACTCCTAGATGCATACCACACTCCCTTTTTTGATGGTTAAAGACAGAATTGCTTCTATATCTGAGTTCTTGTCACAAGCTAGTTGTTATCCAGAATGGAAAAGGGGGGATGGGAGTTTGGCCTAGTGGTAGAGCGCTTGCCTTGCATGCACGAAGACCTGGGTTCAAATCCTCGGTACCACATACAAAAATCCAGAAGTGGTGCTATGACTCAAGTGGTAGAGTCTTGCCTTGAGAAAGCCCAAGGACAGTGCTCAGGCCCTGAGTCTAAGTCCCAGGACTGGCAAACAAACAAACAAACAAATAAATAATAAATAAGGACTCTTTGCCAGAATGGAAAAGGGCAAGAGAAAAGGTAAGGAAGAAAGTTTTCCTGGGGAGGAGCCCGGTTCTAAATGAAGACATGAACATACCCATCCAAACATCAGCCAAATTTGGTATCCATGTGATCAAAGTGGTATAACCACAAGCAGCCAACCTGATTATAAGAAGTTTTGAAAGACATTTCTATATAAGAAAAGTACAAATTCTTTTCAGAATATTGGAGAAATCTGGTGTTTTCTACCAAGGCAGAATGGCTTGTGAAAACAGTGAAAAATATCCTCTAGAGACACCGAGTGAAAGAGTTTATGTGTTAAGGGGAATATTATATTTCATTTTTCCAATGTAGAAACAAACTGAAAAGAACTGAGAGAGGGTGGCAAGAATAAAGATGAATAAAATCATAAAAAGGGAATGAGTAAAAGTACAATAATAAAATAAGAATGTAGTTTTCACTTATATTAGTTTTTGTCCTCGCATTAAAAATTATTCTCTAAAGTTCATTACTGTCAACCATATTGCTAATTTCTCAAATGATACATTGGTCAAGTTCCAAACTCTCACTTCACATATAAATTTCATATATCAATGTTCTTGTATAACCTATGGAAATTTTATGAATCTCCTTCAACAAAATTAGGGCTAAAGTTTGGAAATTTTCCTAGACTGAAATAAATCTCTCCCTTTCTCTCTGTTTCTCTGTCTCTCTGTCTCTGTCTCTGTCTCTGTCTCTCTCTCTCTCTCTCTCTCTCTCTTTCTCTCTCTCTCTCTGTCTCTCTCTCTGTCTCTCTCTCTCTCTGTCTCTCTCTCTCTCTCTCTCTCTCTCTCTCTCTCTCTCTCTCTCTCTCTCTCTCTCTCTCTCTTTCTCTTTCCCACTCCTACCTTTGATAAGGATGATATTATCTCACTGCCTTTCATATATCTTTATGCTCCAATTTTCTACCTATTTCTCTGTTCAGACATGTATAATGCTTCCATTTTAAAGCATATGGCTGGGGAATCAAAAGAATTTAAATTGCTTTCAAAATGTGCATTGCATTATAAAATGGTGTGAAAAAAGATCTTACTATTCAGCTCTCAACTTGGAGCATAAAGCAAAGAAGCAA
The DNA here is from genome assembly GCF_031878675.1 of Megascapheus bottae. Taxonomy (NCBI): domain Eukaryota; kingdom Metazoa; phylum Chordata; class Mammalia; order Rodentia; family Geomyidae; genus Megascapheus; species Megascapheus bottae. Next base: position 44,563,331 of record NC_143511.1, read on the forward strand.
CACAAGACTGCTTCAAACTTTGTCCAAAAACTCAACAGCTTCACTTGTTTATAGAGGTACAAAAAGTATGTGACACAGTTTATAAAACAAGAACGATATACTGTATGCAAAAGTAGAGTTAAAAGCAAAGTATAGTAACAGCCCTATCTCGTTACAAACACTTGGCAGCATGTCTAAAGTACCATGGTCAAAAACATGATACCGTCTGCGTTGTACTTCTGCCAGAAAGCACTCCCCAAGTCCAAGTCTCTTTAGCCATCATCACCACCTCATTTGGCAATCTCTCCCAAGCCTCAGTTCCTCTACTCAAAATTGCTCCACAGAAACACAGAAAGCAGATAAACTCTCTAGCTTTGTAGGTTGCGAGTATCACAATAAAGAAGCAACAGTGTAAGGAGGTATTTCTAAGGCTAGAAAGCCAGAATCAACTGCAATCCATCCTGGAAGCTTATTTTGTAAATCAAGTTGAGCAGGGCTGTTTTCCAGTCAGCAATCCAAGGTTTCTTCTCTACTCTTCCGGAATCAGCAGCAGTTCAAAAAAGGAGGCACGTGGAGAGAATAAACCCAGAGAGATCAAATCCATATTAGTCAAATAAGGGGCAGATGGACTGGGCAATTACCTGCCACTTAACTGATACCAAACAGGGCTTTTGAATATGTCCAGAAGTATAAAAACCACATCATTTGGGGATGGGGAGGTAGTACACATATATATGCACGTGTGTGTCAGTACTAGGGCTTGACCTCAGGGCCTGAGGGCTGATCAGCTTTTTTGCTCAAAGCAGGGGCACTACCACTGGAGCCATGGCTCCATATCTCATGTTTTGGTGGTTAATCAGAGATATGAGTCTCATAAACTTTCCTGCCCAGGATGGCTTCAAATAAAAATCCTTAGATGTCAACTTCCTGAGTGGCTAGGATCAGAGGGATGAGCCACTGGCACCTGGTAGCAAAGAGTGTATCTTTAGGTTACACACACATGGAGGAGTGTCTTTATCAAGGCCAGGTAAATGCTAGACTATATATATCAAGCCTTATAGAAAAAGTAAATCAACAGGATATAATATTATTGACATTTCTATGTTCATGTGGCATTTATAAACTATAACACAGCACTGTGTTATATAAAAGTATGATTGTGGCCATGAAGAAATGACTGCAAAGAATGAATCAGCTGTGTGAATTATTAATTTGGGGGGGGGCATGTAAGAGTTAGCTTCCAAATTTTGTCTCCTAAGTAGCATATTATATAATTCCAAACCAAGATACTCTGATCTTAAGTTTACAGTTTGCCATATTTCCTAGAAAATAAACAATAATTAACAACAAGTCTCATGGTTGATTTTCCCCCCTCTACTCTTCCAAGAAATCTTACACTTCAAATGTAGGTACATAAGCTTCTTTTGGATCCGGGCCCACAAACATATGTTTCCAAAGGAATAATATGTACAGGTTAGTCTGGTGTGTACCAGATGTAAAAAAAATCAAATTCTAAACAAAAATTATCAGAATTTAGTAGAGACATCTTTTTAATTAAGTGCCATTTTTCTCTTCTCTCTGTAGATCCAAAAAAATTAAAGCAATAACCATTGTCATTTTTATATTTTTTTGATGAAGAAAAAAAAAAGATCTCTAACTTATGACTCCACATAAGATCACAAAGACAGAATGGTCACTTATAAACTGGTCTCCTTGAGTACATCTCCTGCCATATGCTGGTATTTAACCAGAAGAATCTGCATGAAAAGAACAGAACATTCCAAAGGCAGAACTTATCAGGCAAACCAGTCAAAAAAAGGCTTACAAAGCCCAACCTATAACCAATTTCCAATACATTAAACCTCTATTAATCAAACACTGAAAAAAATCCCCTATAATCATAAGTAGTGAGTCTTAATTTATCAGAACATTATAAATGCAAAGTGAATACATTATATGCACATGGAAATAGTTTATTCATTCTTGGAAAGGAGGACATGCATGAGAGTATTAAAAACAAACTACAAATATTCATCTTTTAAAGGCTTAAAGAGTCTAAAGTTTGGGTTTCATTTACTTTTCCCAATGCATTGCTAACAATTTGGTCAGACAAAAGTTATTAGAGAAGTCCAAGAAGAAGAATAGACCCAGGATTTGCATCACCTATGCCTAACCTTTTCAGGGCACCACGATCTCTCTCCTTGTTGTAAACATCAGAGATGTCACAGGAGTGAGAACCAAGTTTTAATTTAGAATTTAATAAAAATTGATTAAGTATCACAGAGCACAAACAAAGCTGCTCCATAAATCTTTCAGCTCTTTTTGTGCAAGGAAGAAAGGAAGCACTGTCTGCTGAAGCAGATGACAGATGCTGGCTTAAAGATAAGTATTATTTATACTTCTGTACCAGAATGCTTCTTATGCATATCTTATCATGCATGGGTATATGATCAACAAAGCAATTATTTTATATCAGTCAAAGATGTTCAAATGCACTCTGGGTCTATGGGAATGCTCTAAAGAGTTTAGGCCTAGAGTTCAATTCAAGCAGGATAGAGGGTAAAAAAAGAAAGTTTTGAAAGAAAAACAAATATTGAAATAGTTGTTACTTGAAATGTACTTTCACACATAAGCTAATGAATATAAATGCACTGAAAATAACTTTGTTCCGAACATATGCCTTTGCATTTTAAATAAATGATGCATGTTTGAAAGATAAAAGGGTTTACCAAATCTAAACACATCAAGATATATCTATATTAAACTGCAGGTTTTTGTACAGTGTGTTGGTTAGGAGACAGCACCTTGAAAGAAATCCAACAGTTATGTAAAGAGAGAACTGATTTAGCCAAGTCTGTAGATATTTTAGTCATCTAGACTATACTTTAAAATTTTAAATCTTGTTCTTTCCCTCCTTGGAGATATAGAATACATGAAAACCAATAGCCTGAGGGAAATTCCCCGAGACTCTTTTTTTTTTTCTTTTAACATAAAAACTGAAGATAAGCAATAATTCCAGGCAGGCACAAACTGCTTTCATTTCCTTTTTTTGAAAAAAATATTTTGCATTATAAAGTTGTTGAAAGTTGAGAATCTGGCATGTGACTCCAGAACAAATAGGAATCAATAATGGAAACCAGGTGGGAAGAAAGCTACAATCACTCTTGAGCCTCCTCCTTTACCATTCCTACCCAGCTCCAGGTTCTGGAATCTAGAATAGGGAAAAACCTGGGAGGACTTGTAGAATAGGAGTTGTTTTGTCTTCTACAGACAAATTGGAGATAACTAAACCTTTAAATCCAGCTCTCCCACCCACTCCCTCAAATCAGCCTATGTTTAAATTTACCAAGTTGGGTTAAAAAACATAAAGTGTATCCAGGAGCTTGGCCTAGTGGTAAAGTGCTTGTCTAGCATACACAAAGACCTGGGTTTGATTTCTCCATACCACATACATAGAAAAGGCTGGAAGTGGTGCTATGGGTCAAGTGGCAGAGCTTTAGCTTTGAGAAAGCCCAAGGACAGTGCTCAAGCCCTGAGTTGAAGTCCCAAGACTGGAAAACACACACACACACACACACACACACACACACACACACACACACACACTGTACTCATCTACTCTTTCACAAAGATATTTCATTGTCTTTCATTTCCTTTGGTGTTTTTCTTTCTGAGAAATACCAACCTCATCTTGGATAGGCTGAAAGGCAGAACTGTTGATCTACTCAAAGATGAAAACTCACAAACAGGGATGTTTGGGGAAGGAGCACCATGGTGGGATGAGCTCTTGACATAATCCTGCTGCTGGATGCTCAGGTCACAAGGCTGGATAAAGCTACAGCTACGCACCACTACAAATGCATGCTGATGCTTTAAAATGGCATTGGTAGCAAAATTAAACTGTCTGGTTTCTTGGAAATCACTTTATAGCTATCTCTTGAGAGTTAGCAATGCAGTAAAATAAGAGACACAAATCAGTACTTTTATGTGGTAATACTCATCTATCACATGCAATAATTTTTCTTTCCTAAATTATAAATGAAAGCGCATCCATGAGAGTGAAGCAATTATGAGCCAATATTTTCCAAAATTGCTTTTGTGTATGTCTCTTAAGTAGGCGACTCCACATGGAAGCACTAAACCAAATTGCTGAAAACTATTCAGAATTCGCCTTTTAATTTAAATAATTCTCTTTATTATATAAAAATTCTGCTTGCACAAGTACAAAAAGTTTGTAGAGGAAATGGTAGTTTAGAATGGTCTGTAAATGACCTTCTAATAGAAAACAAAGTTAAAATATATACCACATAGTAATGCAATCAGATATAGTATAGCCACTAGTATATTTGGAACCAACTGATTTAAATGAGGAAAGTTCAAATTCTGTTAGCTAAGTCAAAGAGAATAATATTTCTTTTGAGTTAATATGGATAACTACAGTAAATTTTACAGGTAACTTTAATCCCTACAGTCTTCTCAGACGGCTCTATCACAAAATTATAATTGCTTAGTATTCTTTGCAGTATGCCAATGTAGACCAAGGTGTCCCAAGACACCCTACTTGACTTCTAAGAGTTTGATTCTGTTTAAACAAGGATAATATTTTGAAACAGTTGCAATGTAATGGAGAAGTTAGCAAAATACCTGAAACATAGTAAGTACTAACAGAACTATAAACACTATTAGTTCTTGTTGCTATTCTTATTATTCACAGGAACTTATATAATAAGGACTTGACTCACTTCAATTCTCTATCATTCTCTGACATTGAGCTGTTCTCATTCTTTTCTACTTATGGTACTTTTCATCTTCATTCTCTTTAAACTCCAATTCTTCTAACACTTTCTTAAAAGTCATCACTCTTGCTGGCACTGGTGGCTAACACTTGTAACCTAGCTACTCAGGAGGCTGAGAGCTAGTATAGTGGTTTGAAACCAACCCAGACAGGATAATTTGTAATATTCTAATCAACCATAAACTACAAGGAGGAGGAGGAGGAGGAGGACGAGGAGGACAGGGAGGATGAGGACGAGGAGGAGAAAGGAGAAGGAAGAGAAAAGAAAAGAAGCTAGAGGTAGAGCTCAAGTGGTAGAGCGCTAGCTAGCCTTGAATAAAAATGAACTCACGGACAGCGCCTAGGCTTTGAGTTCAAGTCCCAGAACCAGCACCAAACAAACAAACAAAAAAAAACAAAAAAAAAAAAAAAACCATCATTCTCTAAAGCTAATCTTGTCCCAAATTTAATCAAACTTTAACCTGAAAGGTTAGGGAGAGCAACGAAGTTAAATTCAGATGTTATTATCATTGGACTGTTAGATCTCAGTCTTTGGACTCTCTGCCCAACCAAAAACTAAACCCAAACTGAACAACTCAACCTTTGATCCCAGTGGTTTTTCTCTTTTACTGTCTGTTAAGGAAATTAACATTCCCCCATACTGCCAAGATAGAAACCTCAGATCATCCTCAGTCCTTCCTCTTTACACCCATGAGTCTTTTTTTCTGTTCCTACCAATACAACTTTCTCCATGTCCTCCTTGATGCTCACAGTAGCCTTAGCTCAGTTTAGTGATGGTTGACAAATAAGAAGCCCTACTATGTGCCATATATCTTATACAGTGCATGTAAAACAGAGCAAAGAAAGAAGCAGGACACATACAGAGCCCCACACATAAAGACACACTCCTTGCATGCAAGGTCCTTTTTATCAGGCAATGGGAGTGATATGTAAACACGTCATTATCCTGTGATGTTCTGCAAGGAAGAACAGCCACACATACATCGCAGAAGCATCAGAGGAGTCAGTATTATCCAATTTGGACAAATCAGGAATGACTCTTCATTCCAGAAAAGTATTGAAGGATGAAAAGGAGTTTGGAGGTATATAAGAGAAGGAAAGACATTCTAGACAGTATGGTAAACCATTCTAAACAGATTCTAATCAAACCCACATACTTTTAAGTTTGTTTGTCCAAAATCCAGACCTAATTATGGCACGTCTCCTTTTCTTTAAGACCTTCAAAGGCTTTCTGATATGGCTAGGATAAAATCCAACTACCTGATATTGGCCAAGCACTTGGAATCTAAATTCTAACTCATTAAGGTGGGAAAAAAAATCTCATCCCCCAGCCTCAGGTCAAGCAGGCCACCACATGTGCATGTGTGTATGGAACAGTATCCTAACCACCTGAAAGCTGCTTTGCCTTTCACCTGTAAGATTATATCTACCCTGTGATACCGCCGCTTAATTTACTCTGCCCATCCTTCCTAATGGACCTGAGATTACTTCCACCTTTAAGTTTTCAGTCCCTTAGTGATCCCTTGATATCTCTATTGGCCCACATCTCACACCCAGATCCTACTAAAGTAGATGTCCATGCTCGGCATACCATCTGAAAAAAATCTTTTGCGCTAACTTGGAACTTCAAGAAGTAATTTAAAATTTAACAGTAAGTATCGCAAGATACATAAATCAAACTTTTATTTGGTGTGGACTAGAGGGAAATAGTAAGATAGATATGTGGTTCCTGTGAAACCACACTGCTATGAGCTGAATTGTTCACATGGTACAGCACTAATGCCCAATGTGACTGCATCTGAAGAGAGATTCATTATAGAACTGATGAAGACTGAGTTCCTTAGTGTGGGATACCACAGATTAGTGTCCTTATGAGGTAGCTCTCTCCCTCTCCCCTACTTTTCTATTTCTTTCCCCTATATAAGCACACAGTAGAAAGGTAGCATATATAGGCCAGAAATCCAGTCATGCTATTACTACACTGCTACAGATTTCCAGGCCCAGTAGAGTTAGAAAATACTTTTTTCCACTGTTCAAGGCACCCAGCTTAAAGTAGTGCAAAGAATTTCACATAGCCCATGAGTAAGTAGTACCAGTACTTTTTTTTTTAATCCTTAGTGTGACATTAAGTTCCTACAACTTCACAAACAAACTAATTTTAATCACCCAACTAACAATTCTGTTCCTGTTTTACAGAAAGATCCAATAAGCTTTGAGGGCTTTCTATTGGCCATCCAGTAAGTCAGGGCAAGTCCAAGCATAGCATTCTGAAGTCCTGGTTTTTCAAAACCCTGTGCTGAGGGATAACTATTCTGCTTCCCACAGGAAAATGTACAAGGCATCTAAGCCTGAGGGGCAAGTATTTGCACTGCCTCATACCTGGAGGACCAACTGACACAGGGGCATTGCTGCAGGGCAACAAGACAGCAAGCAGACTGTGGCTGTTCCCACCACCAACTCCTGGGTGACTGAACAAACTAGATAATTGACCCAATGTCACCTTCCTTGCCTGAAAAAGGAGGATTTTAATGCTTACCTTGTAGGATTATTTTGAAGATCAGAAACAAAATACAGAGGTGCATGCATAGCCCATAGCCTATAACATAGTCAAGACTTTGTAATGAGTAGGTATTCAGCATGGCTGGATGACACCTCCTTAACAGGGTCACTCTTGTAATGTTTTATCTATCATAAATATCTGTCTGGTTGTTTTCTTTGTTTGTCTGTTTGAGTGTTATCTGTATGATTGCACTTTCTGTGATAATAAAGCATGAATTTCTTCCTCTGGGGAGCACTCCCTACAAACACCATGGTGGGTGTGTTGCCCTCATCCTCTAGTTCCAGGAACTAGAGATTGAAATCTACCAATGAAAAAAAAGAATGTATCATTTAGTGATTGATTCAGGGATTGCTAATGACAGCTAGCCCAGGAACTGTGGACAGAACCACTGAATGAAGGAACATTTCTTCCCCTCTGGAAGTTCAGCTGATAAAATGTAAATTAAGCTCATTGCTGTGACAACAAAGCCCATATACCTACAAAGAAAGTAACAAAGAAGACAGTATAAAGTGAGTACCAGAGAGATTTTCCAATTATATCACTCCACATTTGAGTCAAGCTGTATCTAAGAGAAAACTGATACTTTTTTTTCTTTCTGTGTGTGGTGGGTGGTGGGGAGGGGGAGAGGCTATTGGGATTGTGACTCCTATCCCAGTCTCCAATCCTTTTCTTTTTGTTTTCCACATAGGGTCTTATACTCTAACCTGGCCAGCCTCAGACTGAAATTCTTCCCCATCTATTTCCTAAGTAGCTGTGCCACAAGCTTGCACCACCATGCCTAAATTGTTTTTCAGAAAGGGTCTTGCTGACTTTTGTCAAGGCTGGCTTAGATCTCCTGACTTTGCCTCCCAAGAAATTGGAATTGCAAATGTGTATTCTTATGCCCAAATGAAAACTGGACTTTCCAGATGCAGCCAGTAACTTCCCCTTCTCAGTGCAGTCTATATAATGTCAGTCTCAGACAAGGACAATTAATATAAACGCTAGCACAAACTTGATACTTTTAAGTGGCCAAAATGACCTCTGAAACAAAGAAAAAGTAATTTAGGAAAGTCAATATACACAAACATAGAATTTTTCAGAAATTTTTCATTATCTATTTCAAAAATGCTTGTTAAACTAACAAGAGAAAACCATGAAGTGGTGTCCATATTAGTACTGAGACTGGTTCAGATAAGGGGTTTGTTTTTTGTTTGTTGTGATGCTGGTATTGGTGCTTGCACACAAGGTTCCAAGCAATATCCTTTAACTTTGTCACTCGAGGTTAGTGATCTACTACTTGAGGCACAGCTCTACCTCTGGCTCTTTGGGGCTTAACTGGAGATAGAGTCTCATGCACTTTCTTGCCGAGGCTGGCTTTGCACCACAATCTTCAGACCTAGTCGCCTGAGTAGAATTACAAATGTGACATACCAGTACATAGCATATTTAACTCTTTATCATTTTTGGAAAACTGGTTCTAGAATTGACAATGGTCCACATGAAGTTTTCAGAGACATCTGAATATGATTATAGGATATCTTACACGTGTCAGTAAGCTGCAACTTTAAGGTATCTCTTATTAAATTCCTACAAAATCAATCAATATTTCAGGTTCAATGTTCATAATTACATATAAACTTTAGAGGGCAGACAATATCATCTCTGTATTACAAATAATGATATTGTTGCTTTTCCAGGTTAAAATAGTACTGAGAGGAAACTTCAGCTCTAACTTCCCAATTTTCTTAAAAATAGGGAAAAAATGGCATTACCTGGAAACTTGACACTTAAAATCCTCTTATTTTCTGTTCTTGTAGCATCATATAGCTTTAAAAAAAAAAAAACAAACATCTGCCATGTTCACTCTGCATGTATACTTTTTAATTGTATTGTATAGAGGGGTTACATTTATATTCGCCAGATAGAAGATGCATTACTTCTCACACACTGATACCCCTTCATGTGTTTTTGTTCCCATTTCCCTCCCCTACCCCCTCCCAGTCATTTTATTTCCCCCCATTCCCTTTCCTATTTCTAATAAACAAATGTATATATAATATCTGCATGTATTTTTGTGTGATTCGGACTTGATATATTTTTCTCACATCCATCTTGCACTCCTGAAGTGGGTGACTATCAATGTTGTACATCACTGTGCAGAATAATGCTCTGTAACTACAGAAAGGAGTGGTGGGTAAAAGAAAGGACAGAAGGAATGAGGAAAGAGAATGAATAAGAGAGAAAGAAGAGCAGAGGGTAAGGAATGCACTAAGAGGGGAGAACGAGGAGGAGGAGGAGGAGGAGGACAAGGAGGAGGAGGAGGAGGAGGACAAGGAGGAGGAGGAGGAGGAGGAGGAGGAGGAGGAGGAGGAGGAGGAGGAGGAGGAGGAGGAGGAGATGGTGGAGGAGAAAAGAGGGCAGAAGGGAGATAATTTCACAACTGTTTCACTTCCCCTAAGCCCTGCCCTGGGATAACTGAGAATTTAGCTTACTCACTGTCCAGTGGGGATACTATTTTTTCATATATAGCTTTTTGGAAGAAAGATCAAACACATGGCAGAATTCAAGCTTCTGCTGCTCCTCAGGAAGAAAAATGTTTAGAACCTTACCTGCATCTGTGAAAACTCTCGGGTAATGGTGGGCACTGGAGCTCAAGGTCACAGTTGCAACTACTTAGGCAGAGATGTGAGAATCTCAAATTGGTCCCAGCCCAAGCAGACAAAACCAGTTGACTCTTATCTCCAACTAACCAACAAAAAGCCAAAAGTTGGAGGTATAGCTCAAATAGTAGAACACATATAGGGAGTAAAAACAAGCTGACAGAGAGCTCAAGGCCTTGAGTTCAAGCCCTAGTACTGAAAGGGGAAACAATTGTGTGCCAAGATAAACAGCACGCCATGAATGATCCCTCTACAGTGGTTTCATCACTGCCAGACTTTGGCTGCATAAAGAAAGCTGGAGCATGAGTATAGGACTTTGTGTCCAACTGTCACCATCATAGCTACCTGTTGAAAGCAAAGTATGCCTTGGGAAACATTCCAGAATAAAGCAAGAGTGAACACGCCACATTCATCACTGGAAGTACAGCATATTGCACGTTCATATCAACCTGTTGTAACCCCATCAATCGTGTAGTATTTTAATTATATGGGGAAAGACATACATGTTGTTAAGATATCTTTGTTTCTAGGAAAAGACAACCAGGTAAGTCCATTGAGAAGTCAAGTTTATCCAAAAGAACTGACATAACAACTACAAATAGTTCTTTTCTGAAGTATCTAACTTATCTAAAGTTTTGGGATAGATACATAGATACATGTCCTAAACATATTAAATGTTCAGTTTTTTTCCAAAGCTTCCAATAGGTGATATCTATTCCCAACGTATACTTGGGGATGACATTTTATATAATTAAAGATTATAACATCTTGTTTAAAATAACAAACTGGAAACTTCAAGGAAAACCAGTCTACTGGCATTCCTTTGAAACAAGCATATAAAGGGCTTTACAGTATCTTTCCTTGCCTTTGGGTGTGTATGTTGTGTAAGAGAGGAATTCCGGGTGCAGTAATTGAATGAGGAATTAGCACCTTCCCTCCAAGGAACCAACACATAACAAAGAACATGATATATGTATAGTAGCTAAAGAGTTAACCTTTACCAACTCTGCTAAAAAAAAAAAAAAAAAATCCTAATGGCAGACTGCCCATCATTCTTTTAGACAGAGCTTGTCAGGAAAACTAGGGCAGCTTGTCCAGCTCAGCAGTCAACTGATTACTAGTAAACTCAATGGGGCTCCCAGCCAACCTCTGAGATTGCTGCCAGCCCCTTGGGTATTCAAAGGCCAAGTTCCAACGTGGTGTACTTTGCCAGAATCACATGATGTCAGTGCTATTTTCTCCTGACCAGAAGAACCAGTCATTCAGGTTACTGCAGAGGTATCAGTGAGTCAGGCCAGGCAAGCACTTCATTGGTGGAGGTCACACATACACACACACACACACACACACACACACACACCCCGCGCAGACACGCACACACGCACGCACGCACGCACGCACGCACGCATGCACGGAGGGGAGCTAATCCTAGTGTTTCAGTTCTAGCCATCCAAATCACACCAGGCATCCTGCACACCAAAGTCTGCTCCAAATGCCCAAGAATTACACAGGCTCACTGGGCAGGGAACACTTAGAGAACAAAACAAACAGGTCAAACTTTTATAAATACCCAGATGCATAGGAACACAACACAAAGTGGGTCTGGGCTTTTATTTTTGCTGCTGCATCTCTGGAGCTTTTTTTTGGTCCGGTTTGGTTGTTTTTTCAGTCCTGGGGCTTGAACTCAGGGCCTGAGCACTGCCCTTGAACTTTCTCAAGGCTAGAGCTCTACCACTTGAGCCACTAGCACCACTTCTGGCTTTTTTCTATGTATGTGGTACCAAAGAATCGAACCCAGGTCTTTGAGCATGCTAGGCAAGCACTCCAAAACTAGGTTTCCCAGCCCCTCCCTTTTTTTTTTTTTTTTTTTTGCCATTCCAGGGGCTTGAACTCAAGGGTCTGACCACTGCCCTTGGGCTTTCTTAAGGTTACAGCTCTACCACTTTAGCCACAACACCACTTCCAGCTTTTTCTATGTGTGTGTTACCAAAGAATCAAACCCAGGTCTTTGTGCATGCTAAGTTGCACTAGAGCTTTAAAAGATAAGGTAGAGATATTCTGCTTATGTCCAACATAATTTGTCTTATCAACATATACCCACATTCTTTGCATGGTAGTGAAGACACGAGTTCAATTTTACAGCTATCAGGAAATGTTTTCATTGCTGCAGAGTTTACAAGGGTACAAACATTCAGAGAATAGCTGAGTTTTAAAAACTGTTACCCTTATTTCTTAGTGAGATAAAAACTATCTCACTCCCAAAGCACAATGCAAAACATTAAAGACAAGACCTAATCTTTCTCCCTCTAGGAAAAAACATAAGGATTTAGGAACAGCATACAGGCTGTTGTAGCCAAGGGACTTTTTCTCTCTATTACTGACTGGTTCTTATGACTTATTAAAATCTAGTTAAGTGAATTCATCTTAACTCACTTTTGAAAAGATTAAATCTTAACTATTATAGTATTTGAAAATATGACATATTTTCTTTCTCATTGTATTTAGTTTTTTATACTTCTTTTTAAAAGAAAACAGAAGTTACTTCACTTATACAAATGAAAAATATGAAGGTTTAATAATCCCTGGAATACTACTATCCAAATTCAAGAAAATCCAGTTCTGATAAATAAGAGAGTGAGTAGATTCTATGTTATTTGCTACTGGACAGAGCCCCACTATATTTTACCCTGATAAAGTCTCTAAGGAAAGTGACTAACATAGTGAGAAGGACATATCTTTAAATCTACTGCTGTAGCTTCATTCAGCCTCCTCTACTACAGCTCAGTGGTGAGTCAAAAAAAACAGTCATTTCATTTTCTGGCAAAAAAAAAAAAAAGACTGCACCTGTAAAAATCATCCATATTAAATTCTAGTGAAGATCTATCAGAAGTCAATCTGTGCACTGAGGAATTTGTGCAGTGAGACTGATGGTGCATGAATGGAGAATATAAGGAAGGGAGTAAGCAACCAAAGAGCCAAAGGCGAAAGGAACATAGGGAAGGGATGGTGATTTTCTAGAAAGGAAGGAAGACAAAAAAGAATTTTATATCAATGCTTCATAATTTTACTTCACTCCTATGAAAAAAAGTTTAGGCAGATTTGCAAAATTTCAAAGTATATCTTATCACAAGTTATTCAATCAAATCAGGTAGTATAGTTTGTTTTTTCTGATGGTGATAGCTCATCTTTGACTATTCAACTTGCCTTTTGTCTTGGCCTTTCATTTTCTTTTCAGATGTATCATCTCTTACCTCTAGCAGAACATCTGTAATGAACTAACCAATGTTTGAAAGAAAGAGGCATGCTAGATACAAGATCTTAGATGCAAAGGCATGAAGCCATCATCACCAACTAGATAACAGATAGATAATTTGACAGTTTCAGGTGATTGTTTCAAGGAAGGCTGGAAAATGTGCAGAGGGAAAACAGCTCATAGGAGTATAAGTTTTCCTAAAGTAAGATAAGACAGAGCCATTCCAAAAGGAAAAATGCAAGGGAGGTTTTGAGCTTCTGAAAGTGAAGGAATTAAGACACAAAAATAAAATAAACCAAGTCATATGACATCCTCTTATAAGAATCAGCAGTACCCTGGAAGTGGTCATTGGATTTATTTTAGGAATTACATATAGAGTACAAATCCCTCATGGCTCTCTGTAAAGTAATCTTAACCTGTTGTTTTCATGTGGCTTCTCACCATACCTATCTTACGTCCTTGGGTTCTACATTCTAGCCACACTTACTCATTTTCCTGCCCTTTGACTTCTGCTTATGCTGTTCCCTAAGTCTAAATGCCTTCCTCGCACTTGACAAAACCCATCTCTTGAGGTCAGTTAAAAAACATCACACTTCTCTATCAAATGCTTGGTCCTTTCCTGAACCAGATGTGAACCTTTCAGGGATCTCAGAAGCTCACAATTATACTCCTCTTAAGAGCAGCTTGGTAGGGCCTTGCATTACTTACTTATCTTATCCCCTCTAGCAGACATGAGCACATCAGCATGGCGACGTGTATCTGTGGGGACTTGCACTCAATAATCATTTGCTGATTTGAAGTGAACTGATGAGGCTAATTTATTTTACAGTACTCCAGTGCATTGGTTCTGTAACAGCTGCCTCAAAAGCCGTCCACTGATCCACAACATCATCTGCTATAATATTAGTGCTTATAATAGCATGGGTTCCTAGACAAATAATTTAATTATCACATGCTTATTGACGTCTCATAAAGAATAGACAAATTCATGTCATCTAAATAAAGTTTTTAATGCTATTTGGTCGGGATCCTATGTATGCAGCTGTCAGTGTATATATGTGAAACTGTATGTGTGTCTACAAGCAGGGGCTAGAGAGATAAACAATAATAATGATCTCTTACCCTTTTCAGTGAACTTCAGTCAAAGCCACTTACTAATGCCTCAAGGTATTAGTTAATGAAAGTACCAACCATGCTTCCAAATTTCAATCTAGAATCAGTTTCGCTGGGATGAGCATGTGCGCCGCTGCCACTTTTTATCAGTTGAAATGGGTTCTCAAGAACTGTGTAAGAGCCTTTCTTTAATGTAAGATCAAGCTTAAATCTCAACTGTCATACATGTCAGTGATACTGAGCACATAATATCTTGTTTTACAATACTCATCAAATGGGTACATAGTCAATGACTCAGGGAATGATAAACTTCTTACTAACCCAGGATGATATAAAGACCTAAGGCCTACTGATGGCCAGGTATCAGAATCAAATCTAATATCACTAATATGAATATGTACATGCTTCCATTTATATGGGATGCTTTACAGGTAGTGACAGATTACCCCTTTAAAAAGATAACAAGGAATTAAGAGTCCATGTTAATTATATTGACAATGTATTTGGTTCTACATCACAATGATTTGTCCCCAATGACCCCTTTATCCTTTCAAGGCATATTTTGTTTTTGTTTCTGTTGTTATTGTTACTGTTGCAGTGTCCCTTTGTATTATGTTGCTTTGACAACTGTTATTTCAATCGGATCTTAAGGAGGTCCAGAATAAAATACATTTGGATGTTTTTTAAAAAATTCAACTATTCCTACTACTCCTCAGTGGAATAGTTGGAATGTGAAAAGTGTGTTAGACTGTCACACAGCCATTAAAAATTATTTGCAAACAATCTAGCCTATTAGTCTAAGTAATCTTCACTGAACTCTCAATCGACAGTGAGGGTCTTACATATCAAAAATAAAGGGCATATGATTTTCCAAAACATTTAACTCAGTCTAACCGTCCAGGTTAGCTCCTGGTTCCAGCAGCCATCCATTTTACCCTTTCAGTTCATGTTAATATAGTGGTAGTGGCAGAGAAGTGTACAAACTCAAATCCCATCTTAAATCTATCATGTGTTAGGTATCTGCTCTTGGAAAGTTCCCGTACTTCTCCCTCATGTGTAAAATGAAACTAACAGGGTTAAGTGCCCCCATAAAACTATTGTAAGGGTAAAATCAAACATTTTATGCAAGAATATTATAACCGAAAATATTCACTTTGACCTACTTTTCCCAGAGGCCACTCTCCCTAACAAAATGCACATGTAAAAACCAACAAAAGTACTCATCAGATTCCAGAATGGTTGAGGCTAAAGTTGAGGGAGGTCTTACTTCATTTTTGTGCCTTAATAATCTTAACTTTCATCTTTCATCTCATCCCAAAATGCAATTACAGGAGAGAAAGGGGTGGATAAGAAAAAAATATTATTAACCATAGACCCACTCAGCACATTTAAAAATAAACACATTGCCCAAAACATTTTTAACTAGACAAGTTCTTTGTGTTAAAAAAAAAGTTCTTCTCATTAGTGTACACTAACAATTTCCTTATGTATGAAGCGAACACGTAAGGGAAACATGATAGAAAAAAATAAATAGATGAAAGGGTATCAATGTATGTGAATTAATGCACCTTCTATCTGGCAAATATCATGTAACCCTTTTACTAATTACAATAAAAAAATATGGAAAAAGAAAAAATAAAATAAATAGAGTAAGACTAATCGAAAGATACTGAGAGAGGAAGGAAGAAAATGCAATATAAAACTCCTACTTCTGTCTCCAAACCACTAACTTCCATGAGGAAAGTGAATATGCCAGACCATTAAATGTTTCAGAAACACGAGCTTGTTTGGCGGCCACAGACCCAGAACCATGAGAATCATGGTTACTTAATCACCATGAGCTCATAAAACTGGACTTAAGGTGACAAGACCAATTGGGTGAGAAGGGCACGAGGGATCTGAGTAGGGAGTAAACCACTCCAACAACATCCAACTTCCAGAGGCTGTCTGTAAAACCTGAAGAAACAACTCAGCCCTATCAGGCTGACCATGATCCTAAAGCAGTAACTAAATTTCCATGGCTTAGTTTGCCGTGTCTTTGGTACTACCCCAGTTCTGATGAGACTGTGCCCACCCTGGAATTGAACATAGTTGAAAGTCAAGCTGGCTTGATGTGGCCTAGCAGCAGAAGCACCTAGAGGAAGCGTCCAAGTAGTATTAATCAAGACTTCTTCACTTTTATATACTATATATGATTGCCTAATGGTTTGGCACTAGCCTCTGTAAGACCAGACAGATTGATTGGCCCTTGGCAATTAAGGTAATACAGAACTGAGAACAAACACAAGGTTACTGTGAATATTACTGAGATGATGCACACAGGAAACTGAGTACAGTCCTAGAACATGTACATTTGTGCTCCATTCTGGCTACTGGGCAGCTGCAAAGGGATATGAGAGATTGTAGGTGAGCATCTACCTGCTGGGTATTCAACTGTGAATTCCCAGCATCGAAAGAACCCAGCATTCCAGTGCCTAGTTTGGTGCTCAATAAACAAGGAAGAAAATCTCAAAAATCTTTAAACAATAGATAATTCCAGGGATAAGGTTAATGCACCTGCTATGGTTTGTTCTTTGAATTTATTAATACAAATAGGCAGAACTGTTTATTATAGTATCAAGGAAAGATGAGATTTCTTTAAAGATACATCATAACTTGCTTACATTCTATATCAGCATTATTGTTTAAATAATATAATTTGTTAAACTGAACAATGTAAGCATTTTCCTCCCCTTTATGTTTTTAGTGGATGTGAATATTGTTGTTGTCAAGTACTTGAGGGTTCTTTTATGGACACAGTAAGCATAGAAGAACCTCTTTGATGACTCATTTTTGAACACCAATTCAATAAAAGCAAAGGTACCGCTTATCATCACAGAGAACATGCATTCAGATCTACTACAGTTTTATAACTGCTCTCATGGACCAAGGCAGTTTATTCATCATGCAATTTACCCAACAGGCTGTTTAACCTTGGATGCTTATTACTGAAGGAACAATGCTTTCAAGAATCTACTGCATAATTTAGCCCTTCCAATCAAAGAACTTTGCTGGTGGGTGAGAAGAACAGGCTAAGTGTGTGAGAACCCTTTCATACATCTGAAGATCTGCTCTCAGGGCCATGATTTCTTCTGCCACAGAGCAAGAAGGTAGTACCACATGAGCCCCTAAACTTTTTGGACAAAGGTAGATGAAGTCTCCCTCCTAAATCTGTTAATTCTCTTTCTGCACTGTCATTTGTAGGTTTCTTTTTTCCCCTGGATATCTTGCAGTGGAAACATTCATTTTGCAAACAAAACTTTACCAAAACTTTAGTATGAACTAGGAAACAACTTTGAAAAATAATACCAATAGTTCTACCAGTTTGCTATTATACGGCATTCTCATTCCTAAGTTACTTTAGAATAGTATTTTTTACACAAGCCTGGCTAGAAAGGTTGTCACTTCATTTGAAAACACGTTGCATGAAAAGATTCTAAAAATCCAAACGTAAACCACACATATACAGGTACATATATATATATATATATATGCACACACAGAAGCTCAATGTAAAATTAATTCAAGAATTTATATCAACAAGAGTCCATAGCTCTTGTCACTAAAGCCTTCTTTCTTCCCTAACCATGTTCTGAAGTCCACAGACTATTACCAAGAGTGAGCTGTCTAATCAAATATGTAATTTGCCAAAAAAAAACTTTATTACAGGCATGCAAAGCTGTAGAGAACCTCTTAAGCATTGAGCGAACTGAGACAACTACTCAACCTTTATATCTCAAACTAGATTTGCTGCTTTTTTCTATTTATTGTCATACACAATTCTTCTGAAATAGTAACAATTCAAAAAAAAAATAAAGTGCTGAAAGAAATGTTAAGTGCTCATGATAATGGTGCAGAAAAGAAGGTAGAAAGGCCAAAGAAGTGATGGCTCTTGAACAAAGAATGAAGCCAGGGAAGGAAATCATATTCCAGAGAGTACATGGCTGTTCAGAACTCATGATTAACCCCGAACAAATCTCTCATAAATGTGCATGTCAAAATGGCCGAAGTTCCCAGGAACTGTGGAAATAAGCAACACTGAAGCTTATGATTGAGTAAGTTCTTGTGTCTGAGTCTTTTGTATAATAGAGGTGTGATTTCTCCCATGGGTATGGGCCCTACGGACTTGGGCTCTGGAAAGACAGAGGGATGGATGAGGACCTGGAAACATGTGGCATATTAAAGGTGGAAGAACTTTGTATTGAACAGCATTGGTAAAAACCAGATATTTTAGTTGGCTTGGGTTTAAGAAGCAGGCCTTCAACAAAGCCTGTGGAGACATTTGCAGTGCTATGCTTCTGAGAAAAGGTCAAGTGGGAGACTCTCTCCTTAACAGGTACAAGAGTAAAATGCTGGAACCCAAGAGAACCAACAAGACCTTAGAGGAGAATAGGTAGGAAGGAGCCCAAAGGCAATGAGATAAGAAATGCCTATGGACTTCAGAGATGGAGATATAGCTGCTTTCCCAACAGTAAACACTAAAGGCCACTAAGCTTCAGAAAGCCTTCTAGACTCCTCATATCAGCCTTCTGGGATGGCACAACATGTGCAAGGAAGATCTAACTACTGACAATGTGTCACAGAAGACATTAAGAAATGTGTCCAGGGCCAATTATGGTCATACACACGAGTAGAGATGAGTATTTATGTTAAAGGCTAATCCAGGCAAAAGTTAGAATAGCCATTTGGTTGGGAGCTCATCTCAACCACCAAGCTGAGAATAATAGTATATTCTGGCATCCCAGCTTGATTATAGAGAGGAGGGTTATAGTTTGAGACCTGCCCTGGGAAAATACAGCACCCTATCTAAAAATTAATTAAAGGCAAAAAGGGCTAGGGGTATGGCTCAAGTGGTAGAAGCGACAGTTTATATAAGATCCAGAGTTCAAACCCCAGTATCATATCATAAAAATTAAATGCATTCAATGTCTTTCAAACAAGTATGATTTCATGGTGGTGGGGGGTAGGGGGGATAGGGGGACATGGGAACCGGTGGCTCACACCTAGCTATTCAGAAGGCTGAGATTTGGTGAATTAAGATTCAAGGCCAGTCAGACACAAAAGTCTAAGGTACTCTATCTCCAAACTAACCATTAGAAAGGAAGGCCTGGAGGAGGCATGGCTCAAGAGTTAAGAGCACCAGCCAAGCAAACAAGTGGGAGGCACTAAGTTCAAACCCTAGTGCCACAGTGGTGGGAAGGAGAAGGCACTTTAATCACAGAAGTGTCATATTCTTATTTAGTGTATCTCTAACATCCTTTGTCACTTTCTGAAGATTTATTTTTATTGGGCTCTTGGAAGGATCAACTTTTCTCCAAATCTTCTGAATCTCATGGGCTTCACATGCTACCTGATTTTTTTTTTTGTCCTACAGCTTTAATTGACCATAGAAGACACTCACATGGAGATACACAACTGTCAATCAAT
The DNA here is from genome assembly GCF_031878675.1 of Megascapheus bottae. Lineage (NCBI taxonomy): Eukaryota > Metazoa > Chordata > Mammalia > Rodentia > Geomyidae > Megascapheus > Megascapheus bottae. Next base: position 44,583,139 of record NC_143511.1, read on the forward strand.
CCTTTCTACCTGTAACACAGCACCAAGGCAACCTGAGGATGTCTGAGTCCAGCACATCTTGTACTAAGCCCACAACCATTGTATACCAAGAGTGACAAACAAAACAGTCTTCTAAGGTAGCGCAGATGCTACCAAGTAGATGGCCAGTAACAGATCTGTCCTCAGTGGACCTGCTCTTTCTAACCCTGAGACAATCAGTTCATCCACAGATGGAGTCACCAGGCAAACTGCATCGCTGGTTACTGCTTTCATTCAAGCCTGCCCTGACTTGTAATGGGTCTTGCAGTTTGAGGGGATCCAGAAAAGAGAGGGGAGCCAAATATACTCAATATCTTACTTACATAACTGTAACCCCTCTGTACATCACCTTTACAATAAAATAAAATGTAAAAAAAAAAAATAGTGAACATGAAGGATGAAGAAACTCAAAAACAGCCTCATCTCACACTTTTGTCTGAAAGTAACTATACACCAATCAGATCAAATTTCAGGCTTTAATTAGGCAGTTTTGTTCAGCCTATCATGTTTGTCTTTCTTTTTAACTGATCTAAACAGTTCACTAAGATGAACCATACCTGCCCTCCCCCCATTTTGGCCACCTAAACAGAGGCCACCTTTTTGAAAGGATATTTCAATCCTGGCTTTGATGGAGAGGGTCAGTTTGGCATACAGGTGATTTCCTTGTAGATTAAGAACTTTTACTTTCTTCCTGCTGGATCCCTCCCAGAGATACCATCAAAACTCTACCTACGCAATTAGTTTTCACAGGTGGCTGTTTTGCCTCCAGTAAAACTACTTTCTTTCTCCTCCTGCAAGTCAAAGCAGAGCGAATGCACATGAAAACATTTCAGATATGAAATAAACACTTTCATAAAAGTGCATTGCAGGTATGGGGCCATGTATCATTTCTGACTGATCCAAATTATGGACTGAACTCCTCACACCAGGATGAAAGGCTGGGGAGGGGATTCCACTTGGGCAGGAAGAAGCTGCAAGGGATAAAGGTGGGCAAGATAAAGATAGGAAAGGAGGAAAGGCCACAGTTTACATTAGCTCATTGTCTCAGTGGGTTTTCTGAGGTCTTTTCTCCCTTTAGAATCTGGGACTGCTGAACGTCTGGGTTTATCATACACCGAACTGAGAGTGGAGAAAGAAAATTTCTGTTCCTGTCACAGGCAAGCAGTTCTATCATGCAACTAAAAAGTTTTGAGATAATGAATGTTGTTTTTTTCTCTAGTCCTTTTTCTAGTAGAAGGAAACAAAAATTTTTTATGTCGACATAAATCCCTTGAACTAAACATCTGTTTAAATTGTTTCTAGGTCAGGGGTCTGAAACTGTGAAACACTAGGGGTGCAGACATGATTTCTTTCCCAAGGTCTCCCAAGTACCACGGCATGCACATATCCTGCCATATTGTTTAAACATCTGGCTCACTTCCCCCCAAAAGGAAAGGGCTGATAGGGAGGGCTGCTGCGGCTTTTTGTCTTAACCTAGAACATGATTTTGTTATTTGTACAGTCTCTAAAACAAATTATAGTTAAACTAGGGTTTGTTTTCAATGTATTACCTAGGGGTGGCATGGCATAAAGGGTTTTGTTCCAAGAAGATGCAAACCAAAGGCAGATCCTGAACCAAAGTTCTTCCCTAGAAAAAGAAATGCTTCCAGAATTTCCACCTCTGCAATTTTTTTCTTACAAATGTTCTTTGTCTGTTACTCTACCCGTATTTGTCTATGAATTTTTTTAAGTGTATGCTTAAAATATTTAAACATAAAATTGGTCCAAGAAAATGGGGAAGGGTAAGTGAACGTAGTCATCCTTTTTAATGTGCATATGTGAAAATGGAACCCCGGTAAATTGAGGGCTAGATGGGGTTGGGAAAGTGGGGGGAGAATGATGAAAGGGGTATGAGACTGTCCAAATGCATTTTACTCACAAACTGACATGCTGAATTAAAACTTTTTTGTACAACTATTTAAAGGTTATAGAAAATAAATTATTTTTGATTTTTTATTTTATTGTCAGGATAATGAAAATAAATATTTTTTAAAAGGTACTGAAATTTGAATGTGGCTTTCTAAAGGCTTTTGCTCAAGTCTCATATGTACATGGATCTGAAGATGGATGGTCTCCAAGAGATCTGGGGTGGGGAGTGGGAATGGGAAGCTGTATGTAAGTTGCTAGCCAGCCTTTCCTGCTGGAAAAATCACCCAAAGGATTTATATATGCACCTTCTATGATGAAAAATTATGGGCATGCAGTATCATGTTCATAACTGGTGAGTTTAGAGACACCAACAGAAAAGCTGAGTCCAAAATAAGGTAGCCTCTTCCATAAAAATGCAAGTACGTGGTGACATTGGTGAAACTAGGACTTCAATGCCAAGTCTGGAATTACTTACCCACCCTATACAAACCATTGTGCTCCTCTGGCCTGTTCCTGCATTCTAGAAGAAGCAGGAGGTAAAAAGGCAACCTTAGAAAATTCTCCATTCGAGTGAGAACAAGTGATTTCACTGACATGGTAGAAATCGTCCATGGTTGTCAAATATAATAAAGGGATTAGAGTTTTGTTTTGATTTATTCTGATGTACAAAGGAAAAAAGGAGACAAACTTCAAAGGCTTTGCCTCTAGCCCAGACTTCCGGCCTTAGGGGAACCAATTTTCCAGTGCATGTTATAGAAATATAGAAATGACCAGTTAAAATTAACCAAAGAAAGAAAAGCAAATAGATATTCCAATACCAAATATATATTACATCTCAAATACTGTTTTTCCTTCTTCTCTGCTCCTAGGAGAGGGGGCTTAACTACACAGGCCTAGCATACAATCCATAACCATTCTGAGATACAAGGAAGGCTATTATTTCTCTATTGAGGTCATTTGTATTTTAATTCAACTACACAGCCAATAAATGTTGCCCTAGGAATAAAATAACTATGAAAAAAAATCACTGTGATTTTCTTAGGAGACTGAACATAATCAGTGATGTATTTGCATGTCTCTGAGTTATAAGACAACAAATACTCTCAAATATTTCCATACTCTTAAGTCTGTTCTTACTTTCAAATGACTATCATCTTAGGATAAGAAGGACTTTTGTCAGAAAGTGTGACTTTTTAAAGTCCAACCAGCAAGTGCTCACTTAAAAAGAGCTTCTTTGAAAGGAAATGTGTGGCTACTCCACCTCCCCCAGGCAAAGCCACACCTATAGAAGCAGCCAAAGCAGATAACAATCAAATCTAACTAAAATGAATCAGGTTCCCTCACTTCCCTTCCTAACAACATCCCTAAGCCTGACACTCTTCTACTCAAGAAAGTCCTTTATAAGCTGCCATCTAAGCACATGAGCTATTATCAATAGTGCTATGTAAGTAGAAAGGAGTGGATAATATGAGCAGGGCTACACATAGTATCAGTCAAGAGTGAACAAACCCAAAGGTTTGTTCAGAATTTATTGATTTGGATGAGGCATATCTAGGGCTTGGATCAGGATTCAGAATAAAGGTAAATGCTTTGTAGACTAAATATGATGTCAAGGGGGCCGGGAGTTTGGCCTAGTGGTTAAAGTGCTTGCCTAGCATGCACGAAGACCCGGGTTCGATTCCTTGGTACCACATACATAGAAAAAAGCCAGAAGTGGTGCTGAGGCTCAAGTGGTAGAGCTCTAGCCTTGAGAAAGTCCAAGGACAATGCTCAGCCCCTGAGCTCAAGCCCAGGACTGGCAAAAAATAAATAAATAAATAAATAAATAAATAAATAAATAAATATGATGTCACATTTACAGCTGGGAATATCAATCTTGTCTTTTATAAACTGCAAACAGTATCCACTAGGAAGAAAGTATGATACTAAAGGCATTTGTGCCTCTCCAAAATTTGTATGGTGAAGTTCAATCTCAACATAGGTAGAACGAAGCCTTTGCATTTATGGAATTCAAGTTAAATGAGGTTAACCAAGTGGAGCCTAGTGTTGCTATGTCCTATATTCCAACAACAAACACCAAAGAACTCTCTCTCCCCTCTCCCTCTCCCTATCCTTCTCCCCTTCCTCCTTCCCTCCCCCCCTCCTACTCTCTCTCTCCCCCTCCCCTTCCCCCAGTGAAAACACAGGGAGAAAACAGGACAAGACCATAGACAGATGTCTACCTTGTACCTTTAAACATGGACCTCCTAGCCTTCATACCAACAACAACAAAAAAAAATCATTAAATATCATTAAATACGGGTTATGCTATTTTAATGTGTCAGGTCAAGCTGACTACCAAGAACACCAGTAGATTGGCTGCTATGTCCATCTTTCTAATTAACCTTCTTTCTCTGACAACTCTTGGACAGCATTTCTCTCACGTGTAGGGTAATTCTTTCTTTAGTTGTTTGCTTTAACAAATGTGAAACAGGCACCAACTCAATGCCAGGCAATGAACTATATTCCCAAGATACATTTTCTAGTGTAGCAGAGAGTAGTTTAGTTAGTAATGATCAAGGTCAATGGGGAAGTAAGCATAAAGAGCCCATGGGAGGAACAGCCAGCCTAGATAAGAAAGAAAAGTCAACAAAAGTTTCAGGTGGGCTTTGAAGAATGAATCAAAACCAGTCAGCTGACAGACTGGGTGAGGGCGTCCAGGTGTGAAGGTGGTATACAAAGATCACTGAGGCTGAGGGTCTCCTCCTCTAGTCATTTGCTGTGTACTTTCATCAGGAGTCTATCTGTACCCTCAGATCTCTTAGAAGCAATCTATTTCCTGACACGCCCACTTACTTCCAAGTCTTCAATAATATTATTTGTACTTCTGATAATAATCTTTCATCCTCTATTTTTGTGACTGCTAGCTATTACAGCAGGGCATGTGATCAAGGCTTATCTAAAAATCCAAATCTCTATCCTTCCCTCAGATCAGCTGCTCCTCTGGTATTCTCTTTTTTTGTGAACAACCTCAGCATTCAACCAGTGCTGTGGTACTCTCTCCTTCCTTGTCCCTGAATTTTACCATTTACCCATCTCCACATTCCCCTTTGTAAATACCTGCAGACTGTTCATTCATGCTTCTTCCAAGCATCCTAAGCATCAAATCAGAGTGTTAGTTTTTTTTTTCATTTGGCACTACAAATAACTTTATAATCAAAAACTCCAATAACCCATTGATATACAATAAGATCAAAGTGATAAAACTAAAAAAGAGAAAACACTATCATGGAATCCAAACCAAGAAAATAGGCAAGTGAAACCAAATTGTGAGCACTAAATATCCTAGTACATGGGAGAAAGAAGAAGAAAACTAGAATTGTTTACACAGTTCTCATTCTAAGAATTATATGCAGAAGAGAGTGCCCTGCCAATTTATTACAAGTGGTAAATCTGCTTCCTGGGAGGTATTTTGCAGAGTAGATAGAAGGAGAGTTGAACAGGGATTCTGAAACAATGTAATAGGAAAAGATAGGTTTTGTTGGGGGGGGGGACTCCTCTTCACAAAGATGTCTGAAAGAAAAAGGTCTCTTAAATACTTAATTTACAGTGAAGACTACCTAAGGTTAAGTCATAATCCCACAAAGGTAGTCTATAAAGTAATGCTGTGAAGTGCTTCTTATAGACAGTATTCAGATAATTATGAAGTCAAGCTGTCCTCAAGGCTACCTAGTTACTGCAAATGCCTCCAAGGGACTTTTAACCAAAACCATGCTCATATTGAGATTGGAAATGAGCACCAAAAGTACTAGGATGCTATACTACTTCTCATATCCTCAAAATTCATTTGCTCAGAAAGGTTTTCCAGGAACTCCAACTCAGAAAGCTGCCCATACCTCAGCTCCAGGTTCACCTGTGTTATTTGCCTTTTGCAGCAAGGAGAAAGCACTTCTTTCTGCATTTTATTTGGTATGAACCAAAGAAAAGAGATGCTCTGTGACAGCACACACCATGTCTATCTTCTGCACTACCTCACCTAATCCCTTAGAAATGCCCCCTGGCATGCAGTGTGTATTACCTGGAAACTTTCTAAACCCAACAAATTAATATACCTTCACCCTCTACCATACCATCTAAATCTTTGTATATTGTCTCCCACAGAAAGACAGTACAAATTCTGTATGAAAATGTAAACACCCTGACTTAAAATTACTTTCCCTGACTTCATTCTCTCCTTTCTGTCTACAATGCATCCTATATTTTGCTGTCAGGTTTGTCTTATAAAAAGATTACCTAATTACAACTGCTGGAAAACTTGAAAAGCAACTCCCTGGAAACACTTTAATGGAGATCTGAAGGCCTCAGCAACCCTAACCTTTCAACCTAGCCTCTTACAACTCTCCTCCACTCCTCCCACACACAGGCTAAAATATACTCACCCTCCCTAGAAACATTCATGACCACATCTACCAGTTATTCCCATTCTCAGTGACTTTTCTTGTACTATTTCCAGACTCAAGGACCCCCACAAGCTCCTCTAAAAAGCTACTAGTTTTCAAAGTTAATTCCTTAAGTCCCAAGGGCCTTCTCTGGATTCTTGTGAACTACAAAATTGCTTCCTCTATGCTCCAGCAGCACTTTTTCTTCTTCTTCTTAATCTATTTGCATGGCATTGTCTACCATCTGTTTTATAGGAGTTAGGTAGTTAGTTTTACATTTCTGTTTCCATTGCTGGATTAGACTGTATACTCTGAGAACAGGGATCAACACTTTATTGAGTTTGGTATTTCCCCCAACCTTTGGCACACTCATAAGCATACAATGGGAACTAAACAAATGAACGCTGAAATTAAACATCTACAAACTTATAAGTAACAAAGAGGCTCTGAGGGTGCTTTGCTTTGGGTTCTAACTGAGCGCTCAGGTTGAAGGCCCAGGCATAGGTACAACCATTTACTATTGGGAGACTCTCTAACTTGCTGAATTAGTAACTGATCTATGTAATTCCTAATTTAAGGAAAAATCTTGCAATCACCATATGTATATATATATATATATATATATATATATATATATATATATACTGTGTATATGTTTCCTTAATAATGATTCATGTTGTGAGGTGCTCTACTATATATTAAAAATATTTATAGATTTTTATCCATAGTTTGAACTTTTACTATTAAATCTGACGATGGCATTTGATTTTAATAACTTTTAATGATTTTGTTATCTTTTAATAGATAGCTGATAATATATAGACATGATTTGCCAAATTCTTCAAATATGGAATGAGCTTTGTTCGTCTCTTTAAAAAACATACAATATACAAGCCAAGTACCGGCTCACACCTATAATTCTAGCTACTCAGGAGGCTGAGTAGATGAGGACTGCAGTTTGAAGCCAGACCTGGTAGGAAAGTCCATGATACCCTTACCTCTAATTAACCACAAAAGGCCAGAAGTGGAGCTATGGCTCAAATGGTACATAGTTAGTCCTGAGAACAAAAGTTCAGAAACAACACACAGAGTTTAAGTCCCAGCACTGGAAAATAAAATACTTGTTAGGTCTGCCTGGGAGAAATGATTCCTTCCCTTGGCATTCTGTGCACCCTGGAAATCCCCGCCCAGACTGTAACCCTGGCAACTGTCATGTCCCCCAGTGGGAGGTCCCCCAGTCTGCAGTATTTCCTCATCCTCTGAGGTCACATCCACTTCCGCTGTGCCCCCTATATAATGTCTCACTTCCGGCCATAAGCTCTCTTTCTTCCACCTGACTCCATCTTGTGTGGCTGTAGGTCTGTTTTCTCTCTTTCTCTCTCTTAATAAACCTTCGCCTCTTAATCTGCGTGGAGTTTCCTTTCGGCAAGCCTTACATTTGGTGCCTTAAACTTTGTATTTGAAGATGTTATCTAAGTACAAGGTTCAAAACTATAATTGTGCATTTCTCAATTACTTTTAGTGCTGCCCCCATACTGATATTTAGCTTGCCAAATGACAACATCCTAGCCAAAAGTACCACCAAGAAACAGAGGGCAATGAATAAATCCATCCACATGCATCTGTCAGGCTATTGAGCAATAAAGCACACAGGCTAAGAAAATGGTATTGAGACATATGTGTTCTTATCATCTGTACATGTTACAGCAATGCAGAGAGCATGTATGACATTTCTGAAGCCTGATTTTATACATGAGAAAGAAAATAATTCCAACCCTTACATGATCTATATCACATCAGCTTCATAACTGGTGGTTTGATTACTCTTCAGAGGCCTATATATTACTTTTTTTCTTGAAAGAATAGTAAGATACACACATATAAATTGTGTGTGTGTGTGTGTGTGTGTGTGTAGTGCTGGTACTTAGCCTTGGGCCTTGAACTCTCACTTGTGCTCTACCACTTGAGCCACACCCCCACGTCTGGCTTTTTGCTGGTTACCTGGAGATAAGAGTCTTTTAGATTTCTCTGCCCAGAATAGCTTCAAACTACAATCCAAAGAAATTAGCCTTCTAAAGTGGCTAGGATTATAGGCATGAACCAACAGTGCCCAGACAGAGATACATTTTTTTTTTTGCCAGTCTTGGACTTGAGCTCAGGGCCTGTGCACTGTCCTTGGAACTTCTCAAGGCTAGAGCTCTACCACTTGAGCCTCAGCCCCACTTTCAGCTTTTTTCTGTATGGGTGGTACCGAGGACTCGAACCCAGGTCTTCATGCATGCTAGGCAAGCACTCTACCACTAGGCCAAACTCCAGGCCCCCGGAGATACATTCTTTAACCATAGGATATTTCCTTTAATTTTCTACTAACAAAATTCTAGTTACACTAAAACAGAGTATGGGGAGTTAACTTTTTTTGCCCTTTCAAAACTCATAACTTTTACTTCAACCACTCTTCAAAAGATCTACAGAATGAAAAGGAAGCTGAACTGAAGTTTAAAAACAGAGTAGCCAGCCACATATGCTGATTAATTTTACATTACATATTTTGGAAGGGCAAATTCATTATTTATACAGGTGCTACCTGACCTCTGTCCCATGAGTTATTCATTTTAACCTATTAATAAGCACACTATAAACAACAATGAAAGTTACGTGACCTTACACAGCTGTCTCCAGCCACTGTACTTCCATGGTGAAGGAAACTGTTAGCTGACCCTGTTGTCAGAACACACTAAATCTGTCTAAATAAGAGAAAACAAGACTTTTTCTCCAAAGGGAAGAGAAAAAATCCTGGGCAGGAATTTTTGTGTCTGTTGTTTTTCACAAATGTTTAGGTACCTGTGTTTTTAGTTAATAATAATAATTTTAAAAAAATAAAAAGCCTTCCAGGAAGCTTTTAGCTGCTATGGCACTTATGGTTGCTTATTGCCAAGTGAAGGACTTTTTCCCCCAGAAAGACAATCTGTGCACACACTAATTTGAAAGACAGGGTAGGCGCTGCAAGTGTTTTAATAGCCCATTATCAAAAATTATCCCTTGGCTATAAAATCCCCAGACCATTGGCTTGAGATCAGCTCAAAGAAAAATGAGATTATAGAATTTAATCTAGTGAAGGGGAGTGAGAGAAGAGTTTTAAAAAGCTTTAGATCACACAGACCAAAAAAAAAAAGACAAGAGGAAAGAAACAAGATCAGTTTAGATAAAGCTTCCACATATTTACCTCATACAAGTGGGTTCCAAGATTGATTTTAATTTTAAAAAGTAAGCTGTTACTTTACCACATTTTAATAAGACGTGGGAGATGCTCATAGAAAAATTATATAGTGAGGTGACAGGAAACAAAACAGCATTTTGTCTTAAATTTGCACAACCTAATTTAGAGCAATAAAGCAGAACCTCTCAGTTCTGGTAAATGTCATATCCATTACATACATGGATAGGTATGAGCAGAGTCTCTGTAGGCCCTTCAAAAATTGCACACAGCCGCCTTAATGCAAACCAGAACTCTCTGGATGAACACTCAGATTCACCCCCATGTGGATGTTTAGAGAGGTACCCCTCTGTCCCCACCCCCATTTTCATTTATGAATAGATCACAAGGCCATTATTTGCGGGGGTGGGGGGGGGGAGGGAGAGGGGAACAAGGGGGAGGCTCATGAGAAGACACTTCCCACTCCTAACAAAATGTGGCTCAGCCCCTGCCAGGATACCATCACAGTCTTGTACATGCCCCGCCCCCAACCTCTACCCTCTTATTTCTCCTCCCCCTTCTTTCCCCACTCCCCTCCCCATGAGCATCTGCCTGGCCCAATCTCGCCTGGGCCAGCTCCAATAACAACATCTGCTTGGCAGCTTTTCAAGCCCACGGATAGTTATCTAACTGAGGCTTTTGTGCTGTACTGTTTATTCTATGTGAAGAAATGCCTCCTTAGTTGAAAGAGTACTTTAGAAAAACTGTGCAGCTATTAGCAAGTGAAGCACAAGGCTAATAACCCCCACCTGCTCATCAAATTAATTATGACATCTGAGTCATTATAACTCAGAAAGAAAACACGACTGCAGATTTGTCACATGTAGGAATAAACATGTATTAGGATCAGGAAAAAAAAATTAGACCAAGAGACTCAGCTGGACAAAACACATGCTTCCACCTTTCAGAGACTGGAAATGTGGGTGCTATCTCTCCAAAGGAAACTGATGGACAGGGAAAACTGGTAGGTAAGACAGCCTCTATGCTGTTCCATTGGGCAAAATGAGATGAAGCCATGGAATGAGAACTTCCTCAGGGAATACACTTTAAAAGCCAATAACTATTATTTTAAACAAACCAAAATTTCTACAGGGCAAAATCTGCTGTTTAGAATCATACCCCAGTGGCTCATGATGCTTGAGATCTGAGGATCACAGTTCAAAGCCAGCCCATGCAGAAAAGTTCATGAATCTTTTATCTGCAATCAATCAGCAAAAAGCTAAAAGTAGAGCTGTGGCTCAAGTAGTAGAGTACTAGCCTTGAGCACAAAAGCTCAGGAACAGTGCTCAGGCCCTGAATTCAAGCCCCAGGACTGGCACACACACATTAAAAAAAAAAAATTACTGTTCATAATGAATATGACCCTGTGTCATTTTAGTTATTTGTAAGAACCCCGTGTAGAGTACTTTCCCTTTAGGTATGAAAGAATATTTTAATGGTGCCAATAAATTCAGTATGAAAATACCTTACTTATACAAAATAAAAACTTGTCATGAAGTTATTGCATTTCCTAGTCATGAATGTATTAAACTAGCATTGTTAAAAGGCCTATTCCATTCAGTGGCTATAAAAAATATATTACGTGTAAAAAGTTAGACATTTCACAATATGGCTTATGATCGATACTTGCCAGCTACTTCATACTATTGAAAGTAGAAAGTTTTCATTATCCATTCTGAACAAACCTCTTAAAATAGCAAACCATTCTTTTCCATACATTTCTGTCACTTGCAGCTAAAACACATTTTTTAATATTCCCCAAAGTTTAGCTCTATCTTATGTCATGTCATGATTTTGAAGTAAATATACACCATTTTAATGAAGTCATTTTATACAGAATATGAATGAATAAGATGACCCGTAGCAACCACAACAGCAGCTGATACTTTCCTAGCCATAATTTTAAAGGAACTAACTGGCAAAAAGATATTTGCATGAGTTGTGACCCATGGTTTTATTTTTTAAAGCACTCCTATTGAAAATGTTTGCAACTAATCAGTTAAACTTGGGCATTTGTTTTTTCCAGTCCTGGGCTTTGGTTCTGAGCATTGTTAATAGATTTTCTCTACCACTTGAGCCTCAGCACCACTTCTGGCTTTTTTCTATGTATGTGGTACTGAAGAATGGAACCTGGGTCTTCATGCATACTAGGCAAGCACTCTACCACAAGGCCAAACTCCCAGCCTAACTTGGGCATTTTTTAATTCCTGTATAGACAACGTGAATTTCTTTTCAGAAAACATGAATCCTAGAAAAGCACATTATCACCCTAAGTAACACCAGTCCTATACTTCTTTTTCTATTCCAGGAAAGGCATCCAGCCCAGCAGTAACTTCTCCAATTCTTAAAAACAAAGAAAAAGTAAAAAGTTAATTTTAACACAGAACAACACATACTGCGTTTCTAACTTTTTTGAGGTTTAATATAAAGTGAAAGCAAATCTCAGGAAGCAAAACAATTAGGTCCCCCCACCTCAGTAAAAACAATTTTGTATTAAGAGTCTAGCACCGAGTTGATTTATGCAAATATGTTACTTAACCTCAACTTACGATATAAATCCAGAGTAAACATAACAGTAGCAATCCTGACACTCTACTTTGCCAACTCAGAAGATTCAGTCAGCCTAGACTCAACGTGAATTAAGATTATTCTGTGAGTGTCAGTCCTAAATCAAGAAAACAGGCGCTGCCAGAGCTGGCCAGGGAGTAGAGCACTCATTAACTAGCCAACAATGCTTCAGAGCTTTGGCCCATCTGGGAAAACATGTTCTCAGTTTTAAACTCCACAGCAAATCTAGATATTTGTTTCCAATAGGCACTTGGCTAAAGAAACTCTTCTTCTTTGTTTATGATACTCATAACTGAATGCTGAACTAGGATGGCCCTTGAATTCTGTAAGGTGGCAAGGCCAGTAGCCAAGATGATGTTGTAGACTGGGACCATGAGGAAGTTTATAACTCCCTTCTGAAAATAACTTTCAGGTTGCTTTTTAACAGCAGGTTCCCACAATTATTAAATTCCTGGACTCTGATAGGTAACTTCTATGTATCCCTAAGAAACACAACTGCAGGAGTATCTAGCAGCAGATTCCTGTCTTGTTTCCCCAGACACACTCTCACAGACTCTAACCCTGAATGGCAGGCCCACTGAACAGAGGTCTGTCCAAGCCTGAAAGGTAAACAAAACTATTTTTGTGAGGAAAAAAAAAAATATCCTTAGTAAGTATCAATCTGACTTAATGTCAGTCTGACTCAGAATTCTTAAGGCAAGCCAGAAAAAGAGCAACATAAAACCCAGCAGTTCCCAAATCATACACAATCCAGAGATTCCTATATCCACTCAATCTCGGCACACATCTCCACCCCTACTTCCTTCCCAATGGTATGTGGTCTTGAAAACACAACTGTTCACGTTTCCTGAAGCTAAGCTGCAAAGGAAAAGTCCCCTCCCAAGAGACAGGGCTGCAGTCTCTCAGTGTCCCTGAAATTGTTCACTACAGTACAACATAATGTGACACACACCACAATTAACCACAGGGAAACAGTCTTTGTTTTCACCTCTGATGTCTCAGAGTAGGTAGGACCCTGATTTGACAGCACATCTCAGTGAGCAGTGTTATCTACATGCAAAGCAGTTTGGGAAGAGTTTTTGTTAGAAGAGCTCCAATTCTACAGGGCTAACTGCAGTATCCAAATGGCTCCAGATCTTCTCTATATCTCATCACAACCAATATGCCATGGTCAAAGACGAGAAACTCGCAGGTGCAAATTATTTTCCAAAAATTAGACAATTTCCCTGGTAGTCTTTCATCTTAAATAATTTTTAATTTTTTCTTCACTGTCCTCTCTCTTCTCCCCTCAAATCTCTCTCCCTCTCTCTCTCCTTTCTCTCTCTCTTTCTCTTCCCCCCCCCCTCTCTCTCTCTCTCTCTCTCTCTCTCTCTCTCTCTCTCTCTCTCTCTCTCTCACACACACACACACACACACACACACATACACACACACACACAGGCACGGGAAGACATCCATTAATATTAAGAACAGTCTTCTGTAATGTTTTTCAGAATTTCTCAGGGGCTTAAGAGGGCTGCAGCCGTGCCAAAATTACAAGCTTTCCTTTAGTCAGAAGAGATGTCTTTTCAAAGCCCAGCCCTCATTTTTCAGTCTGATGTAAGTAAATTTACCTCTGTGTGCTGGGCTGAGCAGCTTTTCTTTGTCGTTTTTGTTTTTCTAATAGCTGCTGCTCTGGCAGAGCTATTCATTTCAAAGGGAAGTTAGAAGCATTCTTCACTCTTCCCCTTTTAGATTATTTGCAGTTACTGGCTCTTCTGAAATCTTAGATTTGAACAGAAACCTAAGGCACAGCACCATTTTAAAACAGCAGATCACCAGCATTCCTGGGATCATATTTCTCTGGAGCAAGTATCCAATATGAGCCACAGGATTAAGCCTAAATTCACGAATAAGGAGGAAGCATTATCTATTTTTAAGGGATCTATGCCATTCTAACAGCATGCTGAAGGATAATACTCTTTCATAAACACTATTTTTAAAAAACACACACTTGAGAGGAGAGAAAGTAGAATGATGCTTATTTCCTAGCTAAATAAATTGATTTTATGGGAAAACAAATAAACTGGATGCCAACATGGCCAACATTTTGAATACATTGTTAGGCAACACATAAAAGTAAAGTGGTGTTTTTTTCTAAGCTATTTACTTCATGAGAAAGTTAACCATCCCAGATTATAACTTTATTAGGATCTTTGACAAAATCCAGTGAAATAAATATAATAAAGCTCTTAATTTTCCAGTGCGAACAGTCTATTCATGGACTTCAGTTATAAAGTCAATGGCCTTACTGTTTGTTGATCCTTCTGATGAGAATTATATGTGGACTCAGTCAAGGCCACAGTCTCTGGGCATAGACAGGTGACTGTCATGTCACATGGTCCGTCACATACTTAAAATGAGTAATCCAGAATTCACTACTTGTCTGTTTACCAACTGGCAGTTTCTTTATTAACCAACATTCATCTGTGTTTCTCACTGTACACACTTGAATTCAATATGGTTCTGCAGTTTTGGTAACTGTCAATCTCAAAGTCATCCTTAGAAGAATAGGCCAGCACTCTCCATACCACCTCCTAATTCAGCCCATTCTCCAGCTTTCCTTTGCAGAATGTCTATGTTCCTAAGTGGAAACTTATTCTATTACAAAATGGAGCAGTATCTTAACTCCTCGTAATCTTAATTTCCTTGTTATGCATATTTACCTAAAGGGACAAAAATGAAATGTTATCCTCCCTCCCTGCATAACTCTGGAATTGATGTTTATAACACTAATCCTAGAGTAAAAGAGAAAAGACATTATACCTAACACAATTTTCAATAATATTAAAAAGTACATAAATAAATCAGCAAAAACTTTCTCCTTCCCTTACTCTATTTTTTACTTTTACATGCGATTGATGTATTTAATCCTAAAATGCCAAAAGAGTGAAAGTCATTAGTACTTAAAAAAAAAAAATCTACCAGTACTCAAAAAAAAACTTTTTTTGAAACTAGTAAGTAAACCAAACAAAAACCTTCTTACCCATAATCAAAAATAATCTCTCAAGTGAGAAGCAGTTTGTAGTAGAATCTAAGAGGATAGATAACTTACAAAGAATTACAGGCTTTGTCTTCTAAATTACACAAAAAGAAATTCTAGGTTTGCCATATTCAGTATTATGAGATGAAGAGCATGCATGGATTTTCTTTGCATTTGAAACTGTAATGGGAAAAGAATAGTTAGATATGATACTCAAGTTCCCCTCTACATCATCCCTTGGGTGTCATTTATTGGTTCATAGTTCCTTTTTTTTCAAGTACAAAATGAGAACAATATCTCATCCACTAGCACCCACTAGCAATAAATATTAAATAAGATACTTTAAATAAAAGACAAAAAAACATGCTTTGCTTATTTATTTGTTGTTTGTTTGAGATAGAATCTCACCAGGTAGCCCGAGCTGGCCTCCAGGTCCCTGCCTAGCCCCTGGAGAGCTGGGATTATAGGCACACTCGGCCTTAAAAAAGTACTTTTAACTTTAAATGATAAAGTATAATTTTAAAAAAATTTAAATAGGAGATGTACTAACATATTCTATTTCGAAGTGTCTTTAAGACAGTATGGCTTGCCAGGTACTGGTGGCTCATACCTGTAATCCTGGCTGTTGCAGGAGGCTGAGATCTGAGGATGACAGTTCAAAGCCAGCCTGGGCAGGAAAGTCCCTGAGACTCATTTCCAATTAACCACCAGAAAAGCAGAAGTGGGGCTATGGTTCCAAGTGGTAAAATACTAGCCTTGAGCACAAAAACTCAGGCCCTGAATTCAAGCCCCACAACCAACAACAGCAGCAGCAAGAGGACAGTATCAAGTATGGCTTACAAATCAAGGGAAAGTCTGAAAGGGACATGTCTGCAATATTTACCCAGGTCAGGAAGGCTAAAAGGTTCAGTGTAAAGGTCATTTTCCCTGGACTAAGTCAGACTGGGAATTAATCCAACCTTTGACCTTTCCTGGCTGAATGACCTTGGGAAATTTACTTACTCTTTTGGCTCTTGATTTCCTCATCTGTAAGTAAGGAAAAACAGCACCTATCTTGTAAGTGTTGATGTAATATTTAAATTAAACACAACACAGCCAGGTGGCAGTGGCTTATGCCTGTAATCCTAGCTACTCAGAAGGCTAAGATCTGAGTGAGGATCATTGTTCAAAGCCAGCCCAAGTACAAAAGTTCATGAGACTCTTATCTCCAATTAACCAACAGAAAACCAGAAGTGGCACTATAGCTCAAGGGATTAGGGAGGTAGTATTCAGTTGAAGGACAGTACCCAGGCCCAGAGTTCAAGCCCCATGACAAAAAAATAAAAAATAAAAACAACACATAAATGTATCTAGATTCTAAAAATAATACTGGTTAGCCAGCTTATGCCCATAATCAGCAACTCCGAGGCTGTGGTTGTAAACCAAGCAGAAAACTCCTTGAGACTCTATCTCCAATTAACCAGCAAAATATCTGCATGAAGGCTGACTCAAGTAGTAGAGACCAGCTATAAACAAGAAAACCACAGCAAGAGAGTTCCTGAGTTTAAGTCTGTACGTCAAAAATAAATTAATAATAATAATAATTAGGCAAAAAAGAAGACTTATAGACTATTTTGCCTTTCAAATCGGTCTTATTAATTCAGATTCATGTAGCCAGCAAGGTCGACGAATTCAGATTATGTTTTTTTCTTCAAAAGTACCTTGTCTTTACCCAGCAGAAACCAGGCAAAGTCATGTTTTTTGTTTAAAAACAAAAAAAAGTTTAGGAAGGAATAATTTCTCAATTTTGGAATGTTTTTCATGGTGCTAATCAAGAGTTTTCCTTGCATTAAATTTACTTTTTCATTTTTCTTTTCTTTCTATAACTTAGAATTTTAAGTAAGGTCCTCAAATTTCCAAAGCAACTATACTACACATGGTTTGCTAGAAGAATTTATTCTAAGCATCTCCAGGCAATATGTACATGCATACATGTGTGTGCACAAAATACCCACACATTTTTGAATCATTAAGTCATTTGGAAGAATCTCCAAAAGTGTGCCGAGGCATGTTTTTGGTATTTGGCCAAATTATGTGCTTCTGTTTGTGGCTTTCCAATATGGATTAGACAGACGCACAAGCATGTACTGTTTGGCAAGTCGCGACAAGGGTCTAGTCTGAATTTAGTAATTTAAGCTTTTCATTAGTCCTCTTAGGTGAAAGAAAGTATTAACAACAACTTGTTTGAGCTCTATCTTTATATCCCTTTGTCATCCATTCTTGTTCACTTGACATAGATTAGAAGCTTGAGGAATTTCAGATGTCCTCTGCAGATAGACTGAAAGCAAGAGCTTCAAACAAGAGGTTCAAATGTCAAGTACACTTCAACTAGAACCTGAACTTTTGTTCACTGTTATTCCAAGTCTGTAATTCTGTTTTTCTGACTTCCCCCTTTGTACTGGAAATCTTGTGTACCCTCCCTTTTCTGTTGAAGAAACAAAGACAGAAATTATCTGTAGAGGTAAAAGCAGATTTCTTTGCATGTATGAAAATAGAACAATGAAACCTGTTGAAATGGTTCCAGGAAGAAAGAAAGCAGGAAAGAGAGACAGACTCATAGAGGAGCTGAGATCTACTGGAATACATTGTAAACATTCGGGGAAATGTCAAAATGAAGTTTCTGTCCACCCCCTTTGTAACTAATGTAGGCTAATTTTTAAAATTTATCTAATAGAGATAAAAGGTCACTTGAGATTTCTGTTCCTCCTGTCTTCATATTGTCAAGCACAAAAGTACACTTTTACCTCACAAAGAAGGTTCTGTTTCCTATGACTGTTTCTAGGAGAAGCTATGCCTTTCTTCCTGCTTCATATCATAGTTACTCTAAACTTTAGAGGACAGCTTCTTATGGGCATGAACTTGGGTGACTTAGTTCAGAAACAATTGTAAAGCAACGCTAATCCCAAATCTGTCACAACCATCGTGATGACCAGTATGTCTTTCTAATCAGAATCAATACACTGATCATTATACTTGTCACTCCCTCTCCAGGTCATCCAGAGAAAACCAAGAGAAGCTCAATTGACTTGTAGTATTTGACATTTTCTTCTATTGTGGATAAGAATAATCCTGATACCCAATAGAAATGTTCACAGGAACCAGGAGGGAAAAAGGATTAAATGCTGACAGTGGTCCATTGTTAATTGAGTCCCCTGTGTGAAGCTACACAAAGATTAGTTTATACAGCTGCTGCTATTTGTCATAACATTGCTAACAAGATACATATGTTCAATCGAAGCCTAATTTTGGACCTCCAAAACTGGCCAGTCCAATGGCTTGACACATGAGGAAACCAACAAGCACCAGTCTATAGAAGGAAGATTAGGGTATGCACCAGGGTTGTCTCAATAGTGAAGGAAAGGAAACTGTTGAGGGCAGAATGAGTATTACTTTAGAATGCTTGATTTAGGGTTAGTGAACAAATCTTGAAAAAGAAAAGTGAGCTGGAGATGTAGATAGAATATAGAAAGTGTATGTGGTACTGAGGAATTGAACCCAGGGCTTTGTGCATGCTAGGCAAGCACTCTACCCGTAGGCCATACCCTGGCACAAATAAAAGATTTTTTTTAATTGTTGAGGTAATGTATTAGAGGGGTTACAGTTACATTCACCAGATAGTAGGTGCACTACTTCTCACACACTGATACCCCTTCTCATGTTTTTGTCCCCATTTCCCTCCTCCGACCCCCTCTCAATCATCTTGTCTTCCCCCTTCCCTTTCCTATTTCAAATAAATAAATAAACATATATACAATATACCAGGTAACAAAGTCAGATACTGTAACAGTATGAGATTAACTAAAGGGCAAAAAAGGAGAAGAGAAATAACATAATACATTAAAAACAACAATCACACAAGATAAAGCTTCCATATCCTAAAGATACTTTCATTTAGCCTCATCCTATATGACCTTATGTATCTAGGTGTTGCGCTCCAAATAAAAGATTTTTAAGGTCTACTAATCACTATGATTTTCCTAAAATGTACATCAGATTAAAAACTATGACCCCTATTTCAACGATAATAAATACATTCTTAAATATACACTTATTAACATATCTTTATATTGCTTTCCTATTACCTTAGGCACATCACTCAACTGCTTAAGATTGAGAGTGGGTTAAAACTCTCCTCAGAAAAGGGGAATGAAGACAGTGATCAGTTTTCACAGAAAAGGCAGATACAATGGCAAAAGTTCAAGGAAAGACTTGTGAGGCAGCATGAATGAAACTAACTTACTTCAGCAAAGAAAAAACCCATAAATTTAATTTTAAGTCAGTTGCTCATCTATATCTCAAAGAACAGAAGAATGACAAGTTACATCCACATTGTGTAAGACTGCTAGCCAGGATTGGCTATGCTTTCTTCACATCCATCCTCTCCAGTTGGCTGTGAGCTGGATGAAGAGGCTATCTTGAACCTCAATGGAAGGTACAATCAATCTAAACTTCCCAACAGTAAATAACAGTCTGATAAGAATAACGCAAACTCAAGAGTCAAGAATTTCTTACCTGAAGCAATTACTCTTACCCCACATCTTTCATGCATTTAATTAAAGCACCAACACATACTTTCAACTTAAGGAGCAGAAATGTTTTGCTAGCAATAAAGTACCCAATTCAACCCTAAATCCTATTAAATTGATCCAAGATATTACTTCAAAACAACACACTTTGGACATGGTGGGTAGAATCTAGATTTTTATTTCCCAAAGAAATTCATCTTAGTCATGTTATCCCTGTCCTATATTAGTCTCATTAAATCAGCTTTGGGGCTGCTGTGAAATAACAATTTAATAAAATGCCTATGTTCTAACCCTGATTTTACCATTTATTAATTAATGACCTTGGGCATAACTTTTCTGCTGTCTAGTGTCATCACATGTAAAAAAGAGATAATAGATAATAGTAGAGCTTGCTTCACAGGAGTTATATTAGGAATAGATTAGTAAGTATGTGAGTATATATTTATACACACCAGAGTTCAAGATAGTATTGTATATTCATTTACAATTCTTAATTTAAATTTCTGCCTTATCAATAAGATTAACTCTAGCCACTCTCTTACTTCAACATTACTACACTCATGCTTTCCTTATTTTAAACTAGATTTAAGACAGTATTTCTTGTAAGATTGGTACTCTAGTGTTCTGTATCAAATTTATAAAATTATTTAAAAGAATAAGGCAATTCATCGATTAGTATCTTTCTATACCAACCAACTTACAAGGAGTTCCAGCCATTATGATGGAATAAACTAGGAAAGGTGGGACACAGAAGACAGCCTCAGGTTGGGTGCACAAGAGGTGCCTATGTTTTCTTGACGGTTGTACTTTTGTGAACAAGGAACAATCTTCTAATGAATAACAAAATAGGGGGAAAACATGTCCCCAGGAAGAGATAGACCCAATTGATAATAAGATGCTTAGTCCTTTGGAGAAGTAGGTTCTTTTTCGACATTTTTGTATCATTTTGATCATTAAAAAAATGAAACTTTACTTTCTTTTTCTCTAGAGTTATTAAGCCAAACAAATTATGATCCACAAATTATGATCTACAAGCTGTATAGCTTCCCTGCACTATAGTAGGTAAGGTGAGTTAAAATGGGAAATTATTGGGGCTTTTTTTTTTTTACAGAAAAGTCTTTTTTGTCCTCGAATGATCACAAGAGCAGCAACAACGACAAAAACCCTGAAAACTCTGCATTGTGGTTGCTAACTTGAACCAGGCCGATGAACATTCAAAAGATTAATCAAAGGCCTGACAGTTGTTAACAGTTCAACATGGTTTCCATAATTATCCAATTAAACATATAATGCAAATAGTAAAAGTCTTATGGGTTCCATAGAGCATGAATATCAGGCTGCTTGAGAAAACTATTAACTGTAATGTACTGTCTGCTGAGTCAGAGGAAAGTGAAAGGAGCTAGTCCATTTATAGAGGAAGGCAAGGAAGAGAAAAATAGAGTGGAGAGACACGTAACTCAACCACTCTTTATGTGGGCACATAAACACAACAGACAGTGGTAAAATCCAGAAAACAAAATTCAAGTAACAATTATTGTAAAACCAAAAGAATGCAGAGCAATGACTTTACCCTCTAATTCTTACTGGCTGCACCACATCCAGAGCATACTTCAACCACACTTTCCTAGCTTACTGCTAAGTTAGAAACATGGATGTAATTATAGTTGTTGGCTTTTGACTCTGTCTATAAACCATGCAGAGATAAACTGCTATTAGTGAACATACCAACTCCATATAATTGTGTTTTGACATTATAGGTAAAAACAGTGAGAAGGAAAACTAACCACAGCAATTATAAACAGCATGCTCGAGGGCACATCGGGTCACTTATGACCTTGACTAAATAGTTGTAATCCCTCAGCTTCATTTTCACACATTCAGATGCACACATATGCACGCACACACCTGTCTTCCTTAGGAAAATGCAGTGAATATAAGAAGGCCCAAATTACTAACTTCTGGACTTACATATACCCAAAGGAATATAAAATGCATTCTGTATGGGGCAAATGTCTGTCCTTTAAAAAAGAAAAACCTTAACACAGTTTAAACAAACAAATGTAAATTTTAGCCAAAAAAAAAAAACCTTGTGAGTGTTAAAAAAAAAAAACACTTTATTTTGCAGCTGGACTTACTCAGACAAAAAGGTTGAGAATTTTTATTCAATATAAAAACTTGTGCAACTATATAAAGATGGTTGAAGTTGCATTATTTTTTTTTGAAGGGTAATCTTTGTAAAGGCTTAAGTCATCTTCCACTGATGACTTTTCTGCAATAATCGTTCAATTATATTTTCTTTTACTTTCTATAGATAGAAATATATCCATTTCTTTTTTTCAAGCAACACATGTTTATTATCTCATAGTTTTAGCCATTTCTTTTTTATAACAATCTCTCTTCCTCCCACCAAAGTAATATCTATAGACATTAAGAGGACAATCTATATACGTAAGCTTGAGGCTCTGGGATCAAACATAGTATTATGTTCACTGATTTTTTTTTCTCTATAACACAACTAAATTTGTATGATCAGCAACAATGTAAATGAAAAAGATCACAATACTGTACTATATGTGGTAGCACCCTTTATAGAACTTATGAGCAATAGAACTTTTAATGAAGTTATTCACAGTAATATACATAACATATATTATACATATATACATACCTGATCTTTTACTTGTGCTAGCACCATTACAATAATCTCTTCCATTTGCAAATTTCTTAAAAGTATATATATATATATGTATGTGGATATATATGCAGCATATGTTTTTGTGACTTTTATTTTTGCTTCCTAATAACCATACTAGGATAACAAGTATTCTTCCTTTCATCATTTTCAGAGATCAGGACATAACTTCCCAAAGTGGATTGACCTGTAGCAAGCCAGCAGACTAAAGAGGAGCCTCTAGCTAGCCAGCTAGCTTCATTCAAAGCCTGATGCCTGGGTTCAAATTCCTGCTCCTCCTTTTTGCCTGAGTACTTTTCATTCTATGGAGATTATATTGATAGTTATCATGACTGTAATGGTGGCTTCTACATATTGTTTGTTTTGAAGATTAAATGAGACATACTATGAAAAGTGCTTAACATACTTTTAGTATGTTAAGCCCAGCACACAGCATCTAGAGGCTATGGCTACTGTTATTGTTACTGTTAGTGTAGAGCTAGTCAAGCCAGATATTCTGGCATGATTAAAAGATTAAACAAATAACCACATAAATATTAAATCCAGTCTAAGTTTGGACCACATTCTAAAAGAAAACTGACAAAACTGGATAGTAGTGTAATTTTTGACTGAGTATACTAGAGAATGAGTAGTATCAGCTGTCCCTAAATATTTTCTGACAAAAGGCTCGTATATTTGTACTAGCACAACACTCACTAGACACTAGACACAGAATCAAGCAATTTAGATTCTACTGGAGGGAAAGAAAGCTACATACATCAAAACTGTAGTAAAATTCAACAGTATACTAGAGCCTCTACTCACTTTATCTTTGGGATCAAAGTTCCTCAGTTTTAACTGCCACATTCCAGCTTGGACAGAATAGTTTCTGTGTAACTAGCTGGAGAGTCCAGCATCCTGACTGAGAGTTCACAGCTAAGGGCTTTAATATAATGTCTTTGAGGACAATGGACTCCTCACTGGGGCAAGAGCAACCCTGATAATGTTCAGAGCTGCATGAACTCAAGTCAATTCAACTTGAGCCTTTACTGTTCTTTATATAAACATCTCTGAAAAGAAAAGAAGCAGGAAGAGAAAAAATCTATATTCATGTTTGGAGACAAATATATAAAGTCAATGTAGTTAAATGTTCTATGCTGGCATCCAGTAACAGGAAGGCAGGCTCTGTCCTTGCTGTTCACTTAGAGACAGGGCAGGATTGTCTCAGGAGAAACTAAAGCACAGACACACAGGTAGAAAGAGGAAACATATGCCATGGGAAAGAAAAAGAAAACAGTAACTGTTTTTCCTCCTTGTCTATACTTTTTGCGAGAATTTTTCATGTCACAGATACACAGGATCATAAAATGTAACTTACATACCTTGATGACATAGAAAAATACACTTTTTAAAGATTGTTTTATTGGTGAGGGTTGAAGAACAAGCTGTTTGTTTGTTCTGGTGTTAGAGATCAAACCCAGAGCTTTTGCATACTAAACTCTACCACTGAGTTGCCTCTTCAGTTAGAAAACAGGCTTCTACAAAAGGAGAGGCAGTGACATAAGGGTGGCCATGGATTCAAGTCCTGGTTCTGTCACTTACTAGCTGTGTCCTGAACAAGTTTTATTGTCCCCCTCTAATGATAATACAGGCATCTGAGGAACTATCATGCTTATATCAACCACTATAATGCTTATATCAACCAACTCTAGGGGCACAGAAAACACTCTGCATGCCATAGTTCTTTTTGTTATTACTACTCTTAGTCACTATTAGCATAATATTAAAACAATAATAGTAAGAAGGATTCCTCTTTCTGGTAGTCACTTCAGCTCTTTCTATAACATTGTCTTTCTAAGATTCCCAGAAGGGTAGGGGGAGGGGTGTGAGGGTGGAGGAAGACAATAACTTAACCCAAAAAGAAAAATAACAACAAAAACAAAACTAGAAATAAGGGTTGGGAGCATTTCTGTCATATAAACTCTACAATGGTATATAAATTTTATAACTTCTGATCTAAATAACTTATGAATCAAGCACCCAAAAGCAGTTTATAATTAAATACTCCAACAAAGATTAGTGTTGAAAACAAACTCAAATGTCTTTGTTTTTGTAACCATTCCCTCAGAAACTCTTATAACAAGTTTAAAGTACCTTAACTCAGATATCTACCTGGACATTCAAGAAAATATCCTAATTTTTCAAACAAATAAGAATACTGGAAAATTATTTTAGGACTGAAGGAAAATCAGGAATGATGGGAGGAGATTATAATAAAGCATAAACCCTTGGTGCCTATTCTTGAAGATTTACATGGCTATGGATGGCTCTTGACTTGGCTAATCCTCTCTTTAAGGTTGTTTTATTTCCTCAGTGTATTCTTTGTGCTGGCACAATCAGCACATTTGATTCCAGAGTCTTATAGAAAAAGCCTAACCAAGTAGGAGGAAACAACAAACAAGAAAGACAGATTGGTTTAGAGAAAAGATTAGCTGGAAAGTTGCTGTAACTTAACTTTATGTATCAGAATAAATCAAATTTGAAGAACTAATTTACAAATCAAATAGTCATTTCAATCTTTTTGAAATGTCTGAATAAGTAAAATGTGCCTATGGGACTTTTTTAATATGTAGAATTCATTCATTATTATACAAATGCCTTTTATATGTTCCTTTTACTCTGCTGTGGATACAATTTCAACCATCTAGGATGAGGGTTATGAAAGAACTCCAGAGACAAACTGGGTAGGTTTAAATTTATCCTCAGTCAACTGACCAGTTCAACTGTGGAGTTCTCACTTGTGAAAGGACAACTACACTCTACATAGCAAGAGCCATGTGCTGAGAAGCACTACATCCTAGAAAAATCCTACTGACTTTTAGGACTGTACACAAAGTCTAAAAGTCATTAATTCATTTCACGTTCAAAAACCAACAAAAAACTTTAAAGACTGGTATTTTCTCCATTTTGTGCAAAAAGAAATGGAGCCTTCAGGACTTTTTAAAACACATGGGCGAGGCTCTGGTGGTTCACACCTGTAATTCTAGCTACTCAGGAGGCTGAGATCTGAGGACTGAGGTTCAAAGCCAGCCTGGGTACCAAAGTCCATGAGACTTGTATCTCCAATTAACCACTAGAAAAACAGAAGTGATACTGTGGCTCAAGGGGTAGGGTGGTAGCCTTGAGTTGAAGAACTCAGGGACAACACCCAGGCCCAGAGTTCAAGCCCCTGAACTCTCCCTCACCCCCTCCCCAAAAAAAATCACATAGGGCTGGGAGTGTGGCCTAGTGGTAGAGTGCTTGCACAAAGACCCAGGTTCAATTCCTCAGTACTACATACATAGAAAAAGCCAGAAATGGTGCTGTGGCTCAAGTGGTAGAGTGCTAGCCTTGAGAAAGCCCAACAACAGTGCTCAAACCCTAAGTTCAAGCCCCAAAACAGGCAAAAAAAATAATTTTTTAATAGTTGCTTAAGGTCCTACAGCTAGCTAACTGATAAAGAGAATCTGGTTCAGTATGTCTGATTCCCAACTTTTTGACAGTTTCCAGGGCTCCTTCCAACAAGTTCCAACTTCAAGCACTTTCATCCCACCTCCCCCAATATCCCCCCACCATGATCATCCACCAAAAATGACTAGTCCTGCTTTAAAGGTACACTATGTGTCCCATGAAGTGGGGCCTACTATCTTTTCTTCTTACAAGCTCAACCACCCTCCACTTACTCACTCTGAATGGGACAGCGTTAACAGTAACCAGAACTCAGTTACAATCGTTCCAGTTTGGAGAAAAGGCAGAGTCCAGAAAGCATCCAACAAGCTTTCACTCCGCTTGAAAAAAAAGCTCCAGGCTGCAACATGTCAAATACTATACTTGTTACTACATTATATTTATAACCTATAAATATTTTTGTCATGAAGATTAAAAAATAACCCATTCTCATATCTCACTGTTTGAAAAGCCACAGTTTTCACTTTGTATTTGTTCTGAAATTACCTATAAGGAAACATTATATTGTGAAAAGTTATCATTTACAGGGAATAAAACATATTGGGAAAAGTCAATACAGAAATGTGACTATTGCCTTATTTTGAGTTATGTTACTTTATTTTGGGTTATGTCCACTGCTTTCAGGGAAAAATAATACCAATTGGTTTCAGATCATGTTTTATTCTGACAATAAGCAAAAACAATTTTTTCTATTGAGTTGAGTAGGAATACTTGATTTTTTAAATAATAATAAAAGTGATACAAGCTAGACCCCAAAACTCATTTCAGCAAACTTCAGAATTATTTTAGTCATTTTTGCAAGATAGTCTGCTTTCTAGATTTTTTAATTGCTTACAGAATTATTGTCTTAATTATGTTTTGAAACAAATTGCTGCCATAGCAAACATATTCTGACATTTCTCAATCAAGATCATAAACAATTAAAATATTATAATTAAATTAATAGGTATTTTATGGAACATTTTCAAGCAACATATTGTAACATACACACTGAAATCTAGGATGTAACCTAAAATGTGTAAGAAACATTTCTATATTGGAATTTAAGGGTAAAAGTAATAATAATAACAAAATGATTACTCAATCTGGGCTATTTAGTACTACTCATTCATCACTGGTAGGTACTTTGAGTAATAAATTTTAACAAAATATCAAATTTATCACAAAACATTCTCAGCATGGTGTATATGTTATTGCCATATACAACTGCACGTATGTAAGAAGTAAATTCCTGGTTGTCTGCTTCATTTTGTTTTGTTTTTGTTACATAACCCCTGAGAAAACTGCTGGAGACTCACCTCCTCTCTGTGACCTTTCCATTGTAGTCCCACAGGGTCTCCTCCCAGCAAGCCCAGCAAAGCTGGCTATATTTAGTAAAGGGGGAGATGATTAGATAGTTGGAAACTTGTTCCACTAATTTTGGCATTTCTGTTCTTCAACAGCACTACAAGTGACCATTATCCTTTCTTTTCTATTTGCAACTTATGTGGGTGAGGTCATAAATATTTTCACTATTTTTCCTCTAATCCTTAAAATGTTGGAAACAATAGTATAGTGCTGCTATCCCAACTATTTTTCCACCTTTACAGCAGATGTTCTGTATTTTTCTTGAGAGATAAATTTGAGTAAATTCATCAATGTCTACTTTTGTGACTATAAGACATATAGAGAGTCATAGTAAACAGGTGCTGGAAATATTAATTGTATAAATATGTACACATATACACATGCTTTGGAAAAGCTAATTAAGTCATGAAATTAATAACAGAGATTATCACCCAGTGACTTCTAGAGATAACATCCCAATTACAACTTTAGGGCACTGAGCTGGGCACTAGTACCTCAGTACCTAGACACACACACATATAACAGATATACAGATATCTATAATGCATTATATATATTAGGTATATTACATAAACTGAATGTAAATATACACGCTAAAATGTATATAAAGTTTATGAACTCAGGATCCTGTGCTCACTAGACAGACATCGTACCACTTTGAGTGATGTACACCCTCAGCTCTTTCATTGCTCTCATTAAGTTTTTACTGAGATTTCATATATGTTTTGCTCAGGCTGGCCTGGAACATGATCCATCTAATTTAAGCTTCCTGTGTAGCTAGGATGACAGGTATGTAGCACTATGTCACCTTTTACTGGTTAAGATAGAATCCCACAATCTCTTTTTGCCTAGGCTCAACCCAAATCATAATCCTCTCAATCTCCACCTCCTCAGTAACTAGAATTACACATGTGAGGCACCATGCCTGGTTTAATGATATAACCTTTTAATAAGTCACAAAACAGCCAGAATTATTCTCCAGAGAATAATCGTATACATAATTCTGAGATATTTCTTCCAACATTATTGGATGCTAACAAGACTTAAAGAAATATATTTACCACTCAAAACTCTTTGAAAATACTTGGGTGATACCAAAGTCTTGGTTCCTTACATAAAATGTCACTGCCTCAGGTAACTCCCTGCTACACAACAGCTACAGGTGAATTAATTTTTGTTTCTAGTTAGGTTTATGTCTGGGATTTTCTTGGGACCCAAAATAAAAGTCCTATTAAAAAAGGATAACAATACAGGATGATGTTAAATGAAAGGACCTCCAGGATATACAAACAAAAGCCATATAATGAATGTCCTTAATGTACTATGTTATCTCTCATCTCTTTTGCTGTTCCTTGATTATCTCATATTGTTACAATATTTTACCTTGCTATCTGATATACTGTATATATGTTTATTTGGTTATTTGAAATAGGATAGGGAAGGGAGGGAAACAAGATGAGGGTGGGGGGAGGGAAATGAGAACCAAAACATGAGAAAGGGTATCAATGTTTGTGAGGTAATGCACTTTCTATCTGGTGAATATAATGTAACCCTTCTATTAATTAAATAAAAATATATGGAATACATGGAATTTTACTAGACCCCAGCATGTCTACTCTTTGAATCACCCACAAATATTGAGGTGACTATTGTGATTTACTATACTTCTACATTGTTTTTTGTTTGGTTGGTTGGTTTTTGTTGTTGATTTTTTTTGTTTTGGGGGGGTTGCCAGTCCTAGGGCTTGAACTCAGGGCCTGAGCACTGTCCTTGGGCTTTCCTCAAGGCTAATGCTCTACCACTTGAGCCCACAGCACCACTTCCAGCTTTTTCTATGCATGTGGTACCAAGGAATGGAACCCAGGTATTTGTGCATACTAGGCAAGCACTCTACCCCTAGGCCAAACTCCCAGCCCACTTCTACACTGTTCATTCAGGAAGGATTCTGAGATATTTCATAGCATATTTCTTAGTTTTTGCCATGTCTACAATATCTGAAAATTGCTTTAGTTTTTTCCTTCTTGTTTTAAACATTGTCCTTAACTTTAATACTCTGTCCCACAAATAAATGGGAGACTTCCAGAATGCTCATGGAAATATAGTGAACATTCTACTTTCATAGCATCATAAGTACTGAGGGCCTACTGTGTGCAGGCCTTGTGCTGGTTGTTGATTAAAAATCAGAACAAAAACTGCAAACGTTTTATGTGATAGGTGTGGTGTTAATCCTTTATAAATACTTTATCATTTTGCCTTCAAAACTGCCAAATACAGTGTGAACTCACCTAGAGCTTAGAAAACTGACTCTGTACAAAATAAATCTGATGGACCCACCCACACAGTAAATGTTATACAAATAAAAAGTTTTAAAGCTAAGCATGATTTGAATATGTTGTATTGTTAATATGGACCCTATATATGGTATGGGCTTTTTGTTATTGTTTTGGTATTTTTTTTACTCATTGTTAAAATTTATAGTATATACAAAATGAGAATGACATTTCTAAAGAGTGACCGGAACACTAGTGCAGATAAAAAAGAAAGCAAATGAGTCTCAAATAGAAGCAGAGATTCCCAGTTTGAAAATCTTCTCTTGAAAAAATCCCTATAATAGTAATATACAATCCTCTATTGTTCTATATTCAGTTTGCCTCCTTTATTCACTCAACATATGTGTATGATCTGCCTAAAGTGTGTTCCCATACCATTCCCACTAATTTTGGTTTCGAGTACTCAACATAATCTCCATCTTTTATTTTGTTTTGTGCTGGTCCTAGAACTTGAACTCAGGTCTGGATGCTGTCCTTGAGCTTTTTCCTCAAGGCTAGTACTTTACCACTTGAACCCACAGCTCCATTTCCAGCTTTCTGGTAGTTAATTGAAGATAACAGTCCCATAGATTTTCCTTCCACAGGCTGGCTTCAAACTGTGATCCTCAAATCATAGCCTCCTGAGTAGTTAGATTACCTATGTGAGCCACTGAATCTCCATCTTTTATGCAGTTATTTTTCCATTTACAATTACGCCTTAGAAACATGCCTTCAAATATTTTCCATAAGCTATTCAAGTGAAAACTAGCTCCCAAAAGTAGCCAATGGAAACCTTCTAACATAGCTAATACATCTCCTTCGAACTACTCACCTCTACTGTATTCTGAGTAATGGGATCTAAATAACAACTCTCACAAAGCACAAAGTACAAATCAATCTTTCATGTTATAAAAGAAATAACAAAATATTCACTGAAGAGTTCTTTTTGAAACTGAATTCCTTTTGTAAAGTTATCATTTTGTTTACTGAAAATTAAAACAAAAAATCCTAAAAGTGTTTCTGAATAAAAGAAAGTAGGTGGGATTTGTTTTTAATTTTTTAAATTAGATGAGAAACTTCACAAAGCAAAATGAAAATTTAGTAACTATCAGTATATTCAGAAATTGTAAACAGAAGCCACATAAGTAGCTCTAAACCTCATAACTAGCTCTGATTTTTTAAAAAGTTCTCATGTCGAAAGTTTTTGTGAGGACATAAGCTTCTCGGTAATGGGCCTTACTGTTTTAATGATTACAAACTCTTAGACTTTGCGTTATTAAATTTGGTCTCCTGGACCCTTGTCACCCCATCTAATTCTTAGTTTATAAGAAAGTCTGTAGTTTTCATCCCTATTGTTCATTTGACTGGTTTTCATAAATGTTTACATTTAACTCTCACTTGATAGAATCCTAAGATTTGCAACAACTTCTGGCTAATAATACATATACTTGGTCTCAAAAAATGTTCTCTCATGTACAATTTCAATCATGATCTTTTCTTTTTTTCAAAACAGAGGTTTGAACTCAGGAGGTGGCACTTGTTTAGCTTGCTAGCTCAGCTGGTGTTTGACCACATGAACATCACTTCCAGCACAGATTTTTGCTGGTTTAATCTGGACATAAGTCACACAGACTTTTGTGCCTGGGCTGATTTTAAACCAAAATACTTCAAAGGTCAGCCTCCTGAACACCTAGAATTATGGGCATGAGCCACTTGGAATCTGGCTCAAACATGACCTTTCCTGTGACGAAAACAGACAATACATATTTAACAAGTACTTCCTGTTTTCCAATTAGTACCAAGTTCATATTGTTAGTCCACTGTTAACTTCAAGGATGGGCTCTCCGGCCACTGAAAAAAGTAAGGCAATCCTGCTTAAGAAGAGCGTGGCTATAGACTGACTTCCTTAGAACCTCCTATGAAAAGGCACTACCCAGAAAACAAGGCTCTTGAAAGAATTGACTTCAATTAATCGCAAATGATAATACATGCTTCTGAAGGGTACTTTTTCTATGTTCCTTTAACAATGTTTGCTGCACTACTTTCATAAAATAACACTTTTCACTGTTTATGCTGATAGTTTGCTTCTGTAGCAGAAAAACTAACACAAAACAACCGAAGTGGCTTCAGGTTTCTCTTCGACTCAGTATTCCTAACTGTAAAGTGATAGAATCTCTAGGGATTCTCACATCTTTAAAATGCTATGAGTTAAAAACTGTTTCAAAAGTCAGTTGTTGTTGTTTTTTTTTAATCTAGGTTGAGCTAAATGATTTGATTACTGGACTTTGAATGGAACATCAAAGTGTTACTCAATAGCCAGGTTAAACATTTTCTATTTCTCTTTAATAAATAGGATACATTAAAACTCCAAGCTTAACAAGAATACATGAAACCTTATTAAGTTCTGCTTTGCATAAAGGAGACTGTCCCTCTGCCAAGATAAGATAATCAGAAGCCAAATTCCTAGGATGCCAGAGCTAAGAACAGTAGATGGCCTCTAGATCAATTTTCTCACCTGACTGATAAGGAAACGAAGTCACTGACAGGCCTAAAATCTCCCAGGTACTCCCAAGTAGTAGAGCCAGTAACCTTTTATTCTTTGACTTAAACAAGTTGCTTCAATGACTGTGGATTGGAGTGAATCTTTTTGTCAGCAAACAAAAAAATAGGACAAAGTAATTCCATTGCCAGGTTACTAAATAATTTAGAAATTAATTTTCTTGTTCTTAATGCAAAGACCTTATGTTAAGAAACTTACAGTTTAAAGTACATTAAATAAAATCATGTCCATATGCAAATATGTTTCTCCCATATGCATCTTAAGAAAATAGCAAACAAAAAAATAAGTTATTGTCAGCCCCTAGAAAACAAAAACTAAAATTAAAAGAAAGAATGGAGTAAATCTAAATTGTATATTTTCACTCCTTCTAAAAGGATTAAATAACAGAATTCTAAATGGTTTGTTTGTACTTTCCATGCAATATGTAGATTAACCATGAAATTCTGTTTGGGACACTTTGACATCTGTTTTCAGTGCATTACAATGAAATCTGGGGACTTGATACATACATTTGCTGTAATAAAACTGTCACTAATCAGTGTTTTCCAAAATATTGCCCATAACTATTACTATTCAGTAGTCTCATTTGCATGATCTAATATTGTTACTACATCATGTTTTTCCCTGACAATGTGTTAGCTGGTCCCAGGCACATGGTCTAAAATGGCTGCAAACACTCAATAATCTCAGCATTTCCATAGTACTCTGCACATACGCATGCAATCTGTCCTACCATTAGACTCATACTTCATCCTCCATGAAATATTTTTTGTGTAACTGGAACACCAATGTTGGATTCACATCTTGAAAGCGAAAAATTCAACAACAATAAAAGAGCCCACACTGAGTAGGAAATTATGCCTCACGGGGGCTTCTACCACAGGAGATATAACCATAATCCTAACTGGAAGTCTCTCAACAAACTCATAATGATGCTCTCTGAACAATAAATGCACAGAGCCTTTCATTTTCCTAACCTTGTCCTATGATCTTAAAAACCATCATCAACTATGGTTAAAAATTGGTTCTAAGTTGTCTTCTCTGGGATTAATAAACAGCTATATCAATGAGATATACGGGAAACCACAAGCTCACAAGGGATTAATGTAGACTGAATATTTTATATTACATACATCTTGCATATCACGTATAAAACATGGATCTCAGGGTAAAAATAATTATAAGAGCCTAGACATAGTATTCACCAAAGAACAAGAAGTAATTTGTCTACCTATGCTGATTCTAAATGAATTGCTTATTTTGTCAGTACTTGGAACTGTATTCACATTACTTGAGAATCCAATAAAATTTCATTTGTCCTCCTCTGAACTAATCTTAAAACAGAAATATGTTTCTCTATACGTTTTATACAAAAAAAAAGATTAATTGTAGGCCCTAATGCTGTGTTGGTTAGTACTAAGAAGTCATTCCAAATGTTCCAAAAGGGATTAATATAGTATAACAAGTCTATTTAATTATTGTAAGATCAGTGATCCTCATATTACTGTAAGCTGCTTTTCCCTTATTTGGAGGAGAATGTAAATAGAAGAGAAATTGTCACATGATAACTATTAACTCATCTCCTAAAATACGGATGCTTTACCATCAGGAATAAAGAAATATCTTAGTATCTATGAGAGACTACAAAATGCAAGCAATATTTAAGATCTATGTATATGCTCTCAAAATCAACCTTAAAGTGGTAAAGGTTTTCAGTCCCATTAGAAAAATATAATACCAAATCCTTCTGCCAGCAGCAACAATCCTGCTTACAGGTCAAAAAGTTCTGGAAGCACTTCCATGTTTTGTTTTGTTTTGTTTTGTATAGCTATGGACAGATTAGCAACTAAGTATCTCATAAAGATAAAAAGTAAAAGCATGCCACAAATTATTAAAAATCAGGTACTAGAACCTAAAGAAGCTAATCAATGTTCTGATTCTGTGCTGTGCACATTCTAGTTACCCTTTAACTGAAAGATAAACAGTGAAGTAATGTTTCCTCTTAACTCCTGACTGGAACCTCTAGTTATATGACAAACGTAAGTGTTCCTTACAGGAACATGATGCCCTTTCACACTACATCAGTGACATGAGACTTAAGATAGTTCTCTCGTAGGGATGGTGGAGATGGGCTGATCGCTCCACTTTCCAAAGGCACAGAGTGAGAGGTGTATGTAATCTGTTGGCACTAGTTTGGCAAGAATCTGGCACACAAACTTAGCTTCTTGATCACAGAGATCCAACCAACCAGAGCCACTGCAGCCAATGATCCCAAACAATCTGAGGTTTCAACTCAACACAGGATCATTTTTTAATAAGAATTTCAGACTTAAAGATTCTAAAGCCCAGCAGCTTACTCCTTTTAAAGATCAATTTAACCTAGCCACATTATCATCACTCTGTCCAACCAAATCTAAAACATGAATGAAGTTTATTCAAATGAGAGCAACTTAAGTTTTTTTTGTACATGAAAGTTTACTAGAATGCAATAAATTACAAGTTTATTCTTCATTTAACACCAAAGTTGAGTTATTCACTTATTTATTCATCTATAAAATGATCTGTTCTTCCAGGTACACTTAATTGATCAAGAACTAAATTCTCTGGTAAATTTTAAATGAAACATTTCTAAATATAAATATAAATAAGACAACTCTACAAGACTAGTTAATTTCATGAGCCTTCAAATCCTTCACAAATAGATATGTGCATCAGTGTGGCTCAGCCCTTTGTTTTCTATTCGGAATATCTTATCAAGTAAGATACATATAAACTAATTAATTGCCTCTGATTTCATCATTTCTTCTCTTCACTATTCACTTCTTTCTCTGAACATCTAGATTATGAGATATTCTTTTATATATAGCAACAATGCTTCTTGCAATTAACCATGTTGATTTTACTGACACGAGTTATTGCATTTAAAACAAAAATAGCCCTGTGAAGTCGGCATTTTAATCTTCAGTTTTATAAAACACATAATCAAGTGACCTGACCAAAGTCACAAAGTTGAAAAAGGACAAGACTAGAATCCAAAATGTCATATCATAGGTATATACTTTCTTATCAGTCTCATTCCAATGTTGAATCCTAACTCTCAAAATGCTGGTAGATGGTATCTGGGAGGCAATTGAAGTCAGGGGGTGCAAGCCTCATAACTGAGAGTGGTGTCCTTCTAAGACACACAAAGAGATGTCTCACTCTTCTCCAGTGACAGAACACAAGAGAAATGGGTGGTCTGCACTCTCAAAGTGAGCCCACTCCAGAACTCTACTGTGCTGGCACCATGATCTTATACTGCCAGTCTCCAGATTTGTGAGAAATAATTCTGCTGTTTGTAGGCTTCCCAGGTTGCTAGTTTGTTACAGCATCCCAAATTAAGGCACTATCTGTCTTGGATTTGGCTAAATCGATGAAGGCATGAAGAGGAAAGATCATGTTCAACTCCTAAAGAAATCAAAATTCAAAAGATGGCAGAACACTTTTAAACGGCCTGTTATTCACTCTTCAATTATGAATAAGCCATCTTTCTAAAATAATTTTTGCAAGATCTAAGACCCTCCTCTTTTTTCTAACTTCTCTTCTTCAACTCCCCAAAACACACACACACACACACACACACACACACACACACACACACACACACACACACACACACACACACGCTCTCCAGCACCCATGAATTATCCATGGTCCAGGAATTTAACTTCTTTATAACTCAACAGCTGAAATCACTTTAAAAGTCTTTCAAGGGAAGAACTGAGGCAGACGTCTGGAGAAAATCATAGACAATTGTAAATCCTTTGGGCTTGGTTGCTGTTCTCACACCACAGCCCCACTGCCATGTGACATATTAGCCCACAAACCACATCCAAAGCCGACTCCAGGTTGGTGCTACTGCTGTGAAGCCAATGAATGAGCAGAAAGGCAAGAGGGATGTTTCCTAGTCTAGACTGGTTTTAATAGGAGAGGAGAGGGAACCTGGGGCTTATGGACTAGAAAGAGCTTCAGTGTATTTCATTCACCCTTCCTCCCTACCCCCTAGGACACTGCATTATCAACATGGTTAATTATGAAAGCATTTAAATTCCTTGATCTTGTGAACACTCCTAGGGGGGAAAAAATAGTTTAAGGCTACAAACAGACCAAAGGAAAAAAGAAATGAAAGAAAAAAAGAAATGAAAACCTCTTACCTGTTATTTGCTGATATTTCTCTAATAGAAACACAAAATCCTACTGCTTTCTTTCAAGGTTCTGCTAGCACATTGTTTCTCAGCTGTCAGTGTATCCACACACATGCATAAACAGTACGCAACACACAAGTAAGGAAATGCACATTCTAACTTAAACTCCTTTTTCTTCCTCTAATAATTTAAAAATAAAATGTAACAGCTTGGATTTTAAATATTTAATCTGGCAAATATAGGAAAAAATCATGAACTATAATGTCATATTTGGCAAAGCAAAGTTTGTTAGGATAAAAATATCTGTGTTTTAACATTTTAGAAGACATTTCCAATATTTTAAAAATAAAATTATTCCCCTGCTTCAGAAGAGAACCAAGGTATAAATTCTCTTTTCTACACATGAGGTTTTCATGAAGAGTAGAAAAACAATATTATATTTGTTTAAAAAAATGGTTAACTTTACATACTAACCAAAGTCCCCACAGAAATAAAAACTTTCATATTTACTAGTGTGGTTCATTATTTTGTCAAGGACTTTAGTTGTTAAAGCAACTCAGTAAGAATTGTCTTCCCTTAAAATATTAAATTATAAAATAAAATAAAATTACCATATTTTACTCTCATTTTTAAAAGTTTGTCTTTTTTGTCTGACTTCTAATTTTTTTTAATACAGGACAACAATTTATAGTGTGAACTTTAAAGTTAGTTGTTTTAGAACTTACACATTAACAGCCAACTATGTAAGTAAGTTTATCACTTTAACCCCATATAATGACAATAAAATACTTTTATTGTAACAACTGTGAATGATGAAAAGTAATTATTAAGGAAACCATAAATATAAAAGGCTGGAAAGTCAACCTCAGAGGAATGGGGGGAAAGGAAACTTTGATATGTATCATCACCATAACATGTAGAAACTCAAAATCTAAGCAGAATCATCCCAAATCCCTCCAAATTCTAGAACTCAATCCCCCACATCCTGTTGCAAAGAGGGCTGAAAATCTGTCCCCATCCCTGTCAGCAGACAAAGGAAAGTCACTTCTACAGCCAGACCATGTCAAAGAGAAGACACAGCTACTGCAGAGGGACGCCTTGAATCCACTGGTGTGTAAAGTATAGGCTGGGGCCTTCTTGTCAGCTATTACCATAAAAGAATAAGAGGAAACAGTGACATTACTACACAATGGAAAGGTCAAACAGCTTGCAGCCATTTCATGACCCAGACAAGTCAAGGTCAAGGGATTCAGGTAGCAACTTAGCCAGGGCATAAGTTACAGCACAAATGAATTGTTTTAACACATCAGCTTTGGTCAATTAAACCTAACAAGGCAAGTTGCATCACGTAGCAGGGTTCCTGACACCAAGGCCAGAAGCTGAGACCGACCTCATAAAACAAGGCTTTTAACATAGCATAGCAAATTTAAGGTAATCCATCCAGAAACTGCAGATGTCAGAATAATAAAATACAAGTTGGTTTAAGCAAGAACATTTTTCACACTTTAGAATTCACTAATAGAGGGGTATAGACTTCATATTGACATACTCATGTTATTAACATAGACATAAATATAATCCCTTACTTACATGAATTACAGAATCCACCCTATTTCAAAAAACATTTTTAAACATCTGTGCTCATGTTTAGATCTTTTTTTTGTTCTGTATTCTACCATTCCCTGTTAACACTAATATATTTCTAAATGCATTTTTTAACATGAGTGTAAAAAAATCAGGTTACTGAAAAAATTTCTATATCAGAACATTAGTGTCACTTAATAGTACTTGGTGCTTGTTAAATGCTGCTATATCCTTTTATGGGAAACATATATTTTAAAAATCAACAAGTACTATTTATTCAATTTCCTATTTTAAGAAATAGTTCAAGCTAACTAGAATTTTTTAACTACATATCTATTTAGCATTGAAGTTTTTGTCCTCAAAGGCCATTCTTATTTTCTACATGTTAAATTCCATTTTCAACTGATTTTTGCTTCATCAATAACTTATTACGTGCTCTGAACTGCCTTGAGACTCTGAAAATATACAACCTCCAGGCAACTTTCAGCTAGTAAAATTACTTCATCCATCAAACATATTTTCAATTAGATAGTCTTTATTCAGAGTTATTTAATTTGGTGTAATTCATCAATGCTGTCCTGTTTAAACTATCAGAAACAAAGAGAATATATGTATCTAAGTATTTTATTATAAACAATGCATTTATATAAACAGAATATGTATATGTAAGTGTTGCATTATAAACAATGTATTTATGTACATGGATGACTTTGCTTTCCTTTCTTAAAATACTGCTTCATTTAAATTGTGAGGACTTTACTTAAAATATTGCTTCATTTAAATTTTGAGGAATAGATATAGATATAGACATAGATATAGATATTATGTGGCCTTCAATCCACCTCAAGGTCTTTCTATCTCATTGGCTAATTGTAGGCCTTTCTTCCAATTTTCTGACTAATGTGACAACCAAAAAGCCCTACTATTCAAGTCCTATCAGTCTCACATCTTGCTATGTTCTGTCTAATACCAGCTAATCCCACAGACTCACTTCTTACTGCAGGCACGAAGTTTTCACAAGTTCCCCACAACTTGATGATTTATTCTCCATGCCAAACCCTAACAACTGAATTCAGTTAAATTAACCACATCACATAATTAGAGTTCAAGGACCTAGGAATTTACTTGAAAATGGGACGACATACCACACCGCCACAGGAAAGTGAGCATAATCAAGAGGAAGCGTCTCTTCTTGCTATGTTTGGCGTGAGGCATGCTGCTGTAATAACTCAAGTTTCCGATCGCATAACCGCTAGTCCTTGAGATTTCTAAAATTATTCCTCCTCCACAAGGATGGAGAGAAACATCGTGGAAGACTTGCTTTGAATTCTGTGCTGGCCATTCAACTGCTCTACCACAGCATATACACTGTAAAATTCCACAAGTGTCCCAAGATCTACTCTCATCAACTTTACCCCGGAACATGCTAGTCTTTCACAAACTAAAAAACTTTTCTTCAGAAGCAAGTGGCAGAGCAAGGAATCATTCTTGCCTTAACCTATCACATGAAAAGATTTAATAATTGCCTATTTGAATAAGTATGTTTGAATAAGTAGTCTATTTCTACCCTTATAAACCTTAAGGTACAAATAAATTTTATTGATGATAAATTCAGTTATATTTAAACTACTGATGATAAAAAAAAAGACAACTAACTTTGATTTTTTTTTTCTAAATTACAGACTTCTGCCTCCACCTCCCGGTGAGACCCTCCCTCCTCAGTTGCTAAATTCTAAATGGTCCACAGAAGTAGCAAAACAAAGAGTGTCATAAAACAAATAATGGGGTATTTTTCCCCAAGTCTGTTGGTTTATTTTTGTTGTTGTTGATGTTATTTAACCAAGCAGAATAAGAGCTTGTGAGAAAAAGGACTGTGCTAATGTTAAATATCTCACAGAGTTGCTTCAAATCCCAGTGCCAAAAAGTTAATGGAAGATTTTTTTTTAATTCTAATTTCTATTTGGCAGCTTCTTCCTAAATTCCAAATTTACGGAAACATAACTAAGTAAAATTTAAAATCCTACTAAATCTCTTACAAATCTCTATTCTCTGGGTGTTTAGATGTGTTTCTTATGTAACCATAGAACCAAAGCAGGAGCAATAGGTGGCCATTCTAAAGTGTGCCTACCCAAGTCCAAACCTTTAAGTACATTGCCAAGTGTCACCTGTCAGCAGACCCAAACATGCTCCCTTTTGGAACATTCTTGTCCAGATAACTAGTGTTCTTCAACAGTCAGTACAATCCTAATTCTTACACATATGGAGTTACCTGGATTTATTTCCCACACAAGAGATACAGTAGGTGTGTAAACCCAGCAAACAAAGTCTAGATAACTGCTTTTTATTTCAAAATTTATACTGTTGTGTATATGCAGGAAAGTTTTATAAAGTAGAAAGGATGCCTAATGTTACCGGTAAAAGATATTTCCAACCTTTGTTACCCCCAGAAAGTATGCTATATGTTATTTTGTTTTAAATCCTTAAAAAAAAATTATTATTGTGGGAACAAATGAGCTATTCTCTTGCTTTTTCTCTCTCTTTTCAATATGGATTTCTTTCAATATGTCTTTCAATCTCTATCTCCTCTTTCCCTCTCCCTTTATCCTTTGAAAAATGAGATCATATTAACAGCAAAGCAAGGGCTTAGTTTGCCATATCAGAACACAGTTGCCAAGCTTTCCCAGCTGGCAACCAGGGCCTTGGAGTTTAACTCTTGAGTTGTCTGGCAAAGCTATGTTGTGGCAGGGACATCCTGGCACACTGGACGGAACTTCCAGCCCCCTTGCCTCTGTTCTCTTCTTATCGGTAGAGAATTGCTAAGTATCTTATCTTACAATGTATGTTCCCACCAAAATCTCATTAAGCCAAGGAGCAAGACATGCCAATAAGAGTCCTTCTTTATCTTGTGAATTATGTACAACAAAGAATGCAAACAAATGTGCACTAGAGTTCACGAGTTCAGTCAAGGACAAGGTGCTGGATGGGAAAACTCAACAGGCCTCCCTAAATCAAATATGCATAAAAAGTATTTCTCCTACACACAAACTTCATGCTCTCTGAGCACTTCACAATGCAAGCACATCAAATCATCATTCTGCAGAGCAGCCTCATGTTAACAAGTTAAGAGAGTTTATTTTCCACCATAATGGCAAATACCTGCAAATGAAGTGAAATTTATTAAAATGTTAAAATGTACTGTCAACTTGCAAACAATTATGTACTTAAGCTCTTCATAAAGAAATAATTGTTACCCAAAAGGATTCTGAGATCCAGTAACTGAAG
This sequence comes from Megascapheus bottae, assembly GCF_031878675.1. Taxonomy (NCBI): domain Eukaryota; kingdom Metazoa; phylum Chordata; class Mammalia; order Rodentia; family Geomyidae; genus Megascapheus; species Megascapheus bottae. The sequence continues at coordinate 44,624,335 of NC_143511.1, forward strand.
GAGGAAAATAATTCCTCGCATTTACTTCCTCGCTAATAACATGTGACAACCAGGAAGGGCTTTATTTCGAAAACAATAATGATTACAACTTCCCCTGTAAACAAGTCACATTTTTCACAAGTTCAAAATAGCCTTCCATTATTGTAACATTCAATAGTAAAACAACAAAGGTTGCCATCCAAAAATGGATTGCAAATTTTAAGGGTTGGACAGGGCTAAAGTACCTGTTCATGATAGCAATAAGCTTGCTAAACTCTGTCACAGTTCAAAACATGTTTAATAGTAGTACAAAGTACAGTTCAAAAACCACTTAGGCTAACTTGGTTTGAACCCTAATCTGTTATGTTCATACCAACAGTTCCTATCTCTTGAGATCTTTAAGCTTCTTGGTGTATTGTGACCTTTCTCTTTTTCTTTAAACACTTCTCTGACCCAGATAAAGCTCAGTCCCCTCATCACAACCACCCCCTGCCCCTCCTCTCCACAGATGGGACACAGTCTAGCAACTCAAGGCCTCCCATAGGCCAGACTTCCTTCTGTGCAGCCCTTTGGGTAGAAGTGCTAATCCTTCTTATTAATTAACAAGATAATGGTGGTTAACCGAAGCAATATTAATTCAAACTATCAAGGAAACTTCACCCAAAATTATTTTAGCCTTTTGGTTGCTTTTCCCAGTATGCAGAATTATGTACTAGGAATCCAGTAACATTTTGATCTTGAACTGAAAATTCAGGAGTGACTGATTTATATGAGATTTCAACATGGAGATTTCTTCCAGAAGGTTTCCTTTTGATTTCTCCACATTTACACTCTAACACATTACTGGCTAAAGGAGATATGTCCCCCTCGACATGATACTATAAAATTGGGAAGGGTGCAAATTGAGACAACTAGAAATTGTTTCAGAAATAAGCAGTTATGTGACAATATGTGCAGTCAGTCATAATGGATGCAGAGTATATCACTCTGACATTGGGCATGTCCTCCACACACTTTTGTCACAGCACAGGACTTGAGTGTCACAGGAAGGTGTGCTCTACAAGGCTTGTTTTGTTATACTTTGCTTTGCTTTTCTGAATGTAATAACAAAGACAATATGAGGAATAGGTACTACATGTCCAAGAATCATTGGACATCTTAGTATCTTTAGAAAAATGAAGACAACTTCAGAGCTACTGCTTTCTTTTAATCTCCCACAATATTTTATTTTTTTTAAAGCTAAAAAAAAAGAAGGGGGAGGATTTTATATTAGCTAAGGTTTGCTGTAGCAAACAAGCAAGCAGCTTTCATTCAGGGATTGTCAAAAACTTTCCAGTGTGCCCACTGCAATGCGGATGCCAACCAACGAATCAAAGGCATTCAGCAACTAGACAAAGAGGGTCTGATGCCAACCTCGGTGCCACTGGCAACCATTATTGGCATCAAACACAGTGTCTGCCTTTTTTTTCCCCCTCGCCTGGCACTTCACAAACAAAATGGCGGTTCTTGTAGCAACGGAACAGCAGAAGCGCAGCTCTCTGAATCAATAACGTCAAATGATTTTATGGATTTAAACACAGTTACTCCCAAATGATGTGTGCATTTTAGGTAGGGTAGTTTATAAACAACTCTATGAACACAATCTTTTGCTAGTATAAAGAAATAATAAAATGGATTGAATTGCGGTCAACCAGACTATAAGCATAGAAGAAGCTGACTAACAAAGGCATTGAGCTTTAAAGAAAACACTGCCCTGTGATGCAAAAGCCTAATAAACTATGAATCAAAAATGATTTCAGAATGCATAATTTTTCCCAAAACCCTTATCAGATACAGATGTAGCACTATTGTATGGATGTCAAAGCTCTAGTAACTCTTTCCACATTTCAGAAAAGATGAGGTTGCTGTACACGAAGAAGGAAAAAAAAAGTGCGGGTTGAACCAAAAGAGAAAGAGGGAGAAAGAAAAGCATGGGAAGTTGGTCAACAATAGAACTTTATTATATGTTGGTCTTTATTTCATCCTCCAAAAGTGATGCAATATGTGATCTTGTATAAATAACCAAGAGGACTATTGACATTTCTAGATCTGGAAATTGTCAATATATTGTAACATCACTCCGCACTGCAATGCGGATGCCAACTAACAAATCACAGGCATCCTGAGCTAAACAAAGAGGGTCCGATGCCAATCCTGGTGCCAGTGGCAACCATCTTTGGCATTCTCTCTGTTCTTTTCATGTTTTTCCCCCAGTCTTTTAGAAGTAGAGGTGGGGGAGGAGAGGGAAGATTGGGAAAAGTAGTTTTGTTGCTCATTCTGTTACAAACATTATATTTTTCCTTCCTAATTTTTCTTTTTTTTTTAATACTTCTTTACCTAATTTAGAAAACAGGCTTAAGTAGCTTTCATGTACTTAGAGATGTGAGATATGCAGCTCTCTGACTGACTACAGATATCTTTTAAAAACCTGCCTGCCTTCTTTAATCAACTGCTCTGCAAAAAAAAAAAAAAAATGACATAATTAACCTATGCTTGACAAATAAAAATATATAAATTTTGAAAAAGAGAAAAACACAAAAGCACTGTTGTGACTTGCAAAAAGAGAGCAACTAGATGTTAAGAGGACACGATACACAGGGCAGGTAGCAGAAAAGACACATTATTAGATGCGCAGCATAAAATGATGAAAAGTTCTTACTGAAAAAGTTGCTGAGACAACAACAAAATCAATGTTTCTGTCTGAAGATATGGTCTGCAAGAGTTGCTAAAAAAAACTTTATGATTATCATAACCAATGGGGTGAGGTGGAAGGTATTTATGGTTGCTTTTTTCAGTCTATCCTCACAAATCCAAAAGATATGTTCTTTATTGTCAGTTCATCAAAACTAAAAGAATTGGCTGCCTGCCCTCCAAGTAAATATGTGTGCATGCACACCTCAAGGACTAGCCTTCAAGCAAATTAAAAAATGTGAGCAGCAGTGGGGTAATTTCAAACCTTCCTTTTCTACCCTAAAAAAGTTCCATGACCCACTTTTAAAACTTGACTTTCACTCTTGACTCTTTACACTACAGTTACAACCCATTGGTAGTCAATCCAATATATACATGCAGCCCAGTCTTCACATGCGACCTCCTAGAGAGCTGTCAGTCAAATTAAGTGTCATGTGTTAATGAGCTTGTACTTTAGGATCCATACGATGAAAATACATTTTCCTCCCCAACCGTTATTATTTAAACTTGAGTTCTTAAATACATGGAACTAGCAAATGCAGTATGTCATTTGAAATTATATATGGGGTTTTTTTCAAATGTGTAATGCCCAGTACCATCATTTAAAATAAGACTGGAAATTTTTAAATGACACCTAAGCCTATCTCTAAACCTGAACCAAGGAAATAGCAGGTCAAAAAACAACACATAGCTAAGTACCTAAACTTCTAGATCAAAAGATTCATTGTTCAGGGAAGATATTCAAGTATCTGGTGATTTATTAAATCCTCCATTTTTATGATGAACATCAGGTAACTGTCTGCCACCTGACTGTCTATCTGAAGGCCATATTTCCTCCTGCCAGGCCAAGTTCCGGAATGACTCATCATCTGTGGCAGCTCAAACTTCGGGCCACTTTTGGTATGCTGCTTTTTTAAGTGACGCTGTACTAAGAACTATTGCTAATACAAAGCCATCTATATCTTGACACACAGGTGATATTCTCACCTACTTAAGGGAAATATGTTAAGAAAAATTAAAACATAAGGAAACATTTCATGAACTGACAAAATAGCAACAACATCACCTATTTAGAATTGCTCAGGCAACATTTATAACTTTCTTTTTATGGAGCACTTTAAAACATTGGTATGGTATGCGGTTTCTGCATTCTTTTTGAGATTTATTTTAAACCAGTGTAACCAGTCCACTTTCTGTTTTCATTCTGTAAGGAAAGCTTTACCTTTCCTCTCTGGTAAGTTTCAAGAATGCATATTCAAGTAGACTAACAATATAAAGTGTTCCCAAGTCATTCTGGGGAAATAATATACATTATTTAAACAAGAACTAGAGTGTACTAAATGTGCAGCAAATATTTTACAATCAAAATAATAGGTGTTGATGAAAATATTAAAACTGCATATATCTAGGTCTCTGCAAGATACATATTTTGATATTAGCTATCGTAAGCATTTTGAAACAGTAAGTGTTAATTCTGTTTTCAATGCTAGAATCTTAAATTCCTGAATGAAGCTCACCTACCTCATCAGTTAAAAGATCAACAGAAAGATTCTTCAATGGTTTGACTATTCATAAATAAAGTCACATTTTCAAATCAGGAAAAGACTGAGAAATGTATTCTAGCACAGAAATTGAAGTATAATAATAGACTGTTTTCTAGAGTACTCTATGATTGCACGTATGTTTAAATAAAAAGAAGAAAGAATGGGTGAGTGTATCTTTGTGGTCTCTCTTTAAATACTCTTCTAGATAAGAGAGCTCCATATCTATTTACATGGCCCGCACATGGCAGTGGACGTGAGTTTAACTGGGCACACCACTGTACCCAGAGACATAGAGGAGGTCCAGAACCCACAAGGACCCTCTAACCCAAGCCAGTTATTCCATCTAATGGAGGTTTGTGGATCACGTTTGCCCTGCTAGAAGAAAGAACAATCTGCTCCTACCTTGCTCCTGCACGTAGTATGCCAAAAACAAATCAAGCTCCTTAACTGATACTGTGATATGATGTGGCTGGACACAAAGTGCTGGGTTTGTGCAATGTGGGGATTTCATGAGCCGCTCTCCATCGGTACTTTCCAAAGGGATGCCTTTGAACAGGATCACCATGACTAGATCCAGACGCCAGACTTTGTCTGCCTGTCGCAGGCAGTCGATTCTCCTAATCTTACCCTTCTGGTCAGGATTGGATAAGACACAGCACGGGTGCTTCTTGCCAGTCACAGTGAGCACAAAGTCCTCTCGGTACTCCTGGCGGATATCTTTGCGCAGTTTGGCCAGGAGCCTGGATGCCCATTTCTGTTTGATTTCAGGCTTTTCACTGAGAAGCTCATCTTTGACTGCTCTTTCTTCATCCTTTGACATTCGCTTCTCATGCTTTTTAAAGTACTTGCGTTTTCGAGCCTGCAGGTTGAACCAGGTGTAGGCGATTGCACGGACATGTGGAAGAAGTGCCTCGATGAATGGGTGAAATTCATCCTGTGGAAGATGAGAGGGGAAAGAAGAGGTATAGAGTCAGTTTAATTTCAAATGTTCAAATGATAAAAACAATTTATCCTCAAGTCGATAGTAAAAAGTTATACATGAAAATAACATTCTCTTATTTACAATGAACAACATAGCAGGACAAGGGAAAAAAGAAAGAAAAAAAATATGCCAAGCTGGCCCCCTCTCCAACCAAAATCACCAAGTTAATTCTCTCTCCTAGGCAGAAAATAAGGTCTTATTTTGTATTTTCCCTCTGGCCTCATCTTCAGTCATGCCCACCCCAAAATCATGCGCTGTGTGTTCTTTAAAACATATGTGACTAAGGTGCTTCCTAAGTTAATATTTAAATATTTGACAGACCAACTAAACACTATGCAGTACCATTTTTAAAAGAACACAGTGCGATTTTTTTTTTTAAATCGGAGCAGAGCTTCTCAGAAGGCAGGAACGAAGCCACAGTTCATTTCTCTTCTCTGTGACACAGAAACACAAAGCATATAGATGCTCAGTGTAATGCCACACAGTTCCCGCTTTTGGAGCATGCTCTCAGCAAGAGGCTGCTGGTGGCACAAAGAGCATGCGCCATTAAACTTGATCCATTTTCTTATCAAACGTCCAACATTCCAACACTGAAGTAGCACCATTCCAAGAGTGGTAACTAGAGAAACCAGTATACAGTAAGGGAAAATGGGCAAAGGACACAGCTAGACATATCTGCCAGTGTCCCGAACAGGTTTCCACACTTTAAGCAGTGCATTCTCTCATATCACCAACACCAGCTCCCAACACACACACACACACACACACACACACACACATCCTCGAGCACACACACACACACACACACATACACACATACATATACACACATATATGCACACTTCTCACACTCAAATGCTCATATTCTCACACAGACACACTCTCTTGCATTTGTAAGTAGAAGTTTTTCAAGTTTAAAAAAACAATTGCATGAGCATTCCTGTGGCAGCTCTCCTATAGACTATTCAGCCCCACCGAGTCAGTTAATTTGTGAACTGATCACATGAGTATGGCAATTATTCTAAACCCCTTAAAAATCCATCTAAGGTGAACAATGAAAAATGGCAACTTGGCACCAACTTTACATTCTTTGTGTCTCTGCATGCTGTGGCAGAGTGATACCAGGAGTGCCCTGCTGGTCCCATATTCTTTTTGTAGAATCTACACAAGATAATTTGCCACGTAGATGGACTACCGAACAGGGCTGTGGGTGCACAGGGCTGTGAATCTGGTAGTGGACAGACTATCTAGAACCAGTCTTCTGAACTCAGTGGCTTACCTTTAGGCTCCACATTGTTCTTGCCTGGTTCTTCTTCTAAGCTTTTTAAAGAGAGGACACAGGAAGAAATGGTAGATCACCTTTACTTACAGATATTTCAAGTTATTTCCAAGTGCAGTCAGTGTTTCATTATTTCCTGACTTATGTAAAAGCCTATCTGATAGTTGCTCGGAGAAAGGGCACTAAGGCCCCATGCATGCACACACTGTGCACGTATGCAACAAGCCAAGATCTGAGGCGGATGAGAACATGCACTTCAAGTTTTCTGATCACATTGACTGAACTGTCTTCCCAACCACAAAATAACTTTCTCTAATTGATTACATCCCAAATGAGAATTATAGACATTCGTATTAGTCACCCTGAACTATGTGAACTAACATCTATTCAGACCAGCAGAGTGACTAACTCTACTAGGTAAAGGTGATGAAAGTAAACGAATGACACATCAACAAAGAAGGTGCCCCCCCAATTCCTTATAGCTATGAATACATTTTTAAAATTAAATTCAAAGTTTCAATGCTAAAGACTGCAACATGTCAAGTAGTTTGAAGTTCAGACACAGAATAGGTCCTCTCTAGTCAATAATATAGTTAATCAAGTGTTCTCACACCACCGTAAAACATTCCTACAGCAGAGTTAAGTATGAATCAAAATTTTATAACAATACAGAATGCTGTGATTACATCACAGCATGAGGCATAACCAAATGCCATAGAGGAAATCATTAAACCGATCAGTAGTTTCCAGCAGAGATTTGAACAATTCGGTTACTATGTGAGCACATTAAACTAGGCCATGGAAAGAGTTAAACCACAATCTGTTCTTTGTGTGGGAAGGCAGCCCTGCTCACAGCAACCACAGTCCATGATAAGACTTCCCTATCTCCATACACTTTCAGATGCCATGCTTTTAGTTTTCACTGGAACTATAAAAACTTTGTTTATCCCCCTTCAAAATACATGCAAAAGGAAAGCCTGCTCGAGGAAATGTGGACTTAAACGTGCTTTGGGAACTCACTTCCTATGATCTGACTTTCACTATGATTTATTGATATGACTAAAAAACATGCATATATGCACTCATAAACTAAAAGCTTCATAATGTAAGAAGCACACGAGGGAGCTTTGTCTCACTCCTTTTACTCTTGCCCTGCTTTCAAAAGTGCAATATTATTTTAATAGATATTAAGCAATTAGATAACACTTAAGTACTTAACAGTCTTAAATACTATGTTCAGTGACATTTTGTTTTCTTATAAAGACATCACACATAGTTTTGATTAACTGGCTTGAAGTTTCAATAGAAAATCAAAAACATCATCTACCCAATACCAAATTTCAAAAATTTAACAAATTACGTTAGACAATGAAAATGCAAATTTGACAGTTGAATTTGGAAACTCTTGGCCAATATGCATAAAAATATGTTAGCTTGAGTTTACTGTCAATGATGCCAAATATTGTTTTGCAACATGCATTTTTTTTATTGATTGATAAAGGGATTGCAAACTTTCTCAGACCATTGCTTTGCCCTGTTAATATCTTTCAGGGCCTCACTATGATGTGAATTCCTTTTCAGTGAAACACTTACTTGATAAGGGGACAAATCCCCCCAAATGGTAGTAAATGGAGATTTGCAATATGTCACATACATTTTTGCATTAACATGTCTAAATGTCATCTCCCGTGTGAGACTGTTTTCTATTGCCGAGAAGCAATACATTCTGAATGATTGCAAGTGATGAGGATATAGAGTGAAGCAACTTCTCATTCCAAAAAGTGATTAAGGTATTCAAATATTCTAACTAATAGACTATTACAGCACCAACCAATTGCTAAAATAATTCTTTAAAATCAAAGCACAGGAGTTAAGATCTAAAGGCTATACTAAGGCAATACACAAGCTCATCCTTTCATAAATTTTTTTAAGATACATTGATGTTCGGTAATCCTTTTTCTTACAAAACTGCCTTCAGTTGAATTAAACTGACAAACAAATAAGCAAATTACAAATTTCAAAATATAAGTAAGCTTTCTTATTTTAACAAGATATATTTGCTTTCCTTCCTGGAAACAATGGTTTCCATGAAAGGGATGGAAAATCAGACCAATACAGTGGAGGAAAAGTAAATACTAAGTGTTCTGGGAGCATCAACTATACAATAATAAATCGTTAAAAAATATATTTAGAGAAAAACTATGAAAACCAAATTTTTAAAATTCAATGTCATCTTGCCAATTGAAAGTTATATTAAAGGGTTTATATTACATTCAGAAAAGGCAAATTATATAATAGTTCTTAACTTTCCACTACAGCTTGTTTACACGGATCTATAAATTCTGGTTTATACTGATACTACAGCATATTTTGTTAAATATCAACATAAATAGTAACTCCTTTTAAACTACAATTCTTGCTAAAATCCAGATTGATTCAATGCAAGAACTGTAGTACTTCATAAAGTTCCCACTAAATAAGAATGTTACTTTGTTTTCTCTGTGCATATTGTAAAGGAGTTGTGCTATAGCTATTATGCTCTTGTAATACAAGATTAAACTATTGATTTGATACAAAAATAGCACTGTAAATATATTCTAGCCTCTGCAATACTTTCTACTACCTATAAAGTCACCCAGAGATTATTAGTTAAGGAAGACTTAAGAAATTGAAATTCCTTCCTGTTATAGGCCTTCATCCCCCCCAAAAAAGGTTTTAATATTAATCCAAATTTATAGTTATAATAACAAAGACTATATAGTCATCATGAATTAGCTTGCATGAACCCTTGAATACTAATATGATAGCTGAATCATTATGCTGTATATGCTCCTAACATTCCAGGTTCTGCAATGATTTTTTTTTAATACACACAAAGTAAAACTAGTGACTTTCTAATGTATATTTAGGGGACACAAAAATGCACTGCAATCTCTAGCAGTGTTCCCCCAAGGCTGAAACTATACATAAAAATTCAGAAAGCACAATTATTCAGCCTTTTCCAGGTAAGAATGAATGATGCAGTACTTTGTAAGTTAAAAACTTGTTTCAATGATAGTTGATCTCAGCTTAAAAATAATATAAATGGACATACTTTACCAGAAAGAGAAAAAAACATTCTACTGATGAGTAACAGAAAAGGTAACTAACAACTGCAGGAAATTCGTTATACCTGAAACAGTTTCATCATAATCATTGGGTACTACCATTCCTAGCTTTTAAAATACAAACAACTCAGCAGCCCATTTTCCCAGTTTTGTTAAAGTTCACTACTTGCTTAAAATAGCCATATCTAAGTTAATCATACTCACATGCCAAACAAAATATAAACAATAAAAAATGTGTCAGCCAAAAAGCTTACAGGACTGTATCCAATCATTGAATAAGCCTTATCATTGTTTTCATCTTCATTCACAATTTATGAGTGCATCAGTCCTTTTGAATCACAATGGTTTCTAATTGTCATACAATTGAAACCTTAATTATTTGTCCATTATAAAAATGCATCGTCGTATTAGTTTTTTTTAATGTTTTAACTTGGCCAAACCTAGCCAACACTTCTTTAACTGCTTAGATCTCACGGCAATGTTAAAGAAAACACCTAATCGATTATCAACCATGCCACATAGTCCTACCTAAAAACTGAAGCAAAGTGTCCCATGAGTTTAAAAGCTTGATGCAGTGTTTCAAATAACAATTCTATAATAAGCTATTTAGTTAGTTTTATCAGTAGATTAGTTCTCAGGCAGGCCAGCTATGAAAACTGCGGCCAGGTAAGGTCTGTTCTGTTCCTTCTCCCCACTTTCCCCCCTTGACTGGTTCAAAGAAATTAGAATTAGAAATTGTGTCGGTGCTTTCAAAGACAACACCGGGGTTTGGTGTGGTTTTATAACCTTGTTCCCCAAATTAGAACCGTTTTTAAACTTTTAAAAAAAATACCATCTTCCTTTCCCAATGTTACTTTTAGTCTCGGTATGCTCAAATGCCGTCAAATGTATAGGTCTCCCCCTCTCCCTCGCAAAAAAAAAAAAAAAAGAAGAGCAAGTTTGAAAAGTCCTTAACATTCACCACCACAGCCGCCTAAACTCTTGGCAAGGTAAAGGCCACCTCTGCGGTGTGGTCGCTGCAAAGCCCCAAGTGCGAGTCACTAGCGACCAGCACTTCAGATCCTCAAATACAGCAAAGGAATGGGACCTCGGACCACAGCCTCGGACTTGCTTCGCTGCCCGCCCACTGCAGGCAGCCAAGTCCAGAGGCGCCCACACAGCCCGGCGCCCGGCTCCCCCAGCCCAAGTTCATTGCTGTGAAGTGCTCAGCCCCTTAAAGCTCCTCTAAAGCCTGCGTCCGCCTCCGTGCGCCTGGCGCGGAGTTGGAGACGAGCGGCGGGCACCCCCGGCGTGGGGTTGCCAAACAGCGGTCCAGCCCACACTCGGGGGCCAGCAAAAAGGGGCTTGAGCCCGCGGGCCTCGGCTCGGTCCAAGGCCCGGCGCCCCGCTCCCCCGTGCCCAAGGCTGTGGGGAGGTGGGGGGGGGAGAGGCCGGACGCGCCCGGCAGCCGCGGAGTGAGAGGCCTCGGCGCGGGGGGCTCCCACCACCCCGCAAAGCCGGCCGCAACTCTGGGCCACTTGTTCGCAGGACGAGGATGTCGTGGAGGTAAACCTCAAGCCGTTCATGTGTCCTCAGGAATCACAGCAATCAAACCAAACAAAGCATATGGGGCCAGAGAGAAAAACCAGAGAGAGAGCGAGCGAGATAGGTACCTGAGTGAGACAGATGGGAGAATACATCATGACTTCGCCTTAAAACGCACTTTCCCGGAGATGGCCCAAGAAAATCTTCCAGAAGCAAGAATCTCATCTATTCATGTTACAGTCATCGGAGCCCCGCGACGCGATCAATCAGGACGGGGCTCTGCGCTGGATCACCGCAACTTCACAACAAACCCAGTCCTCCTTAAATAGCCAAAGATTCAAGTTCACTCGGCGAGCTAGATTTCCTGGGGTGAAATCCAATCTACACTTTTAACCCTCTTGCAGTCCGGGCGCGCTGGCCGGCCGTGCTCGCCGAGGCTGCCGCCGCCTCCGTCGCCGCCGCCGGTGTTAGTTGCTTTTCGCCTGGGGTTGGGGTATTTGTTTTCTTTTGTTTGTTTGTTTGCAGTTGTTGTGGTGGGGGGGGTTGGGGAGGGGGAGATGCACGAAGATTCGGTGTGGGTTAGGTTGGGATGATGGTTGTGGGTGAAATGCTTTAAAAAAAAATTAAAAAAAAAAAAAGGCGGGGAAGTGAGCGCAGGAGGGCGGGCGGCGGGGAGAACCAGGAGAAGGTGTCACCGCACTAGGAAAGTTCAAGGTTACAGCCCCGAACGCGGCGGCAGGATCCCGGAGTGGTGTTCGCCGGTGAAACTTTGCCGCCAGCCGACCATGTGTGCGCCAGGGGGAGCGTGAGCGAGTGCGCGCGGGTGGCGGAGCGCGCGCGAGGGAGAGCCGGGTGGGGGCGGGGTGGGGTGGGGGAGCAGGGAGAGGCCGGGGTGAGGGAGGGGGCGCGAGCGCCGATCTCCCGGGCGGAAGAGGCTCGCAGCCCGCGCGCGGTCCTCGGCTGCAGCCGCTGCAAGCCGCCGCCAACGCCGCCGCCCGCGCCGGCTCCAACGCGCCTGCCTGGCCCGCCCGCCCGCCCGCTCGCTTTCGCCCGGCTTCTGGCTTCTGACCTGGCTAAGCGTGGAGGCTGCTGCTGCTGCCGCCGCCGCCGCCCGCTGCTGCTCACAGCCCAGGGGATCGAAACGATCTCCTGGAGGAAAAAAAAAAATCCCAAACGATAAATCCCGCTTTCCCGCTCGACTCCAAACTCCTCCGCTTTAGGTTCTTCCCCCCCCCCTCCCTCCCTCTCTCGCTTTCTTTCGTTGCAAAACTTGGAAGTTGAAAAATTCACCGGTTCCACCCTCTGGACCCCGCTCCAGCTCTCTCCAAATCAGACTTAAGGATTGTTTTATTATTTAATTACACAATCATCGCTTTACTCCTCCTCCTGCAAACGCGCATTCCTTTTGCACCAGCCTTTCTCCACACCCCCAACCCCCACCTTCCTCCTCCTCCTGCGCGCCTCTTCCCTCTCTCTCTCTCTCTCTCTCTCTCTCTCTCTCTCTCTCTCTCTCTCTCTCTCTCTCTCTCTCTCTCTCTCTCTCTCTCTCCCTTCCTCCCTCCCTCCCTCCCTCCCTCCCTCCCTCCCTCCCTCGCGGGCTCGCCCCCCCTTCTCCTCTTCCATTTGTTAAAGGTATCATACCCGTGCAACAGGACCACTTTTTAAAAAACAATAAAGCTCTACTCGATCCACAACCCTCCCCGCACCCCGAAAACCCGCCTGCGAGAGGTATTTGGGTGCCCGCTGCGGACTCTGTAAGCCGTGGGAACATCCTAGTGGGAGAAGCACTGAACCGGCCTGGGATCCAGAAAGGAATGGAAAATTCCCTCACACCCAGGCCGCCCCAGAGCCGGGGTTAGGGCTCCAACCCTCTCACCCGAGCCGGCGCGGTCTGCCCACCCCGTGACTGAAGCGAAAGGGGGGGGCAAAAAGGCCGGAGCTTGAGTGAACTTCAGCTTAAGTAGTTGGGGAGCACCAATGCAAACTTGGGGGACACGGCGCTCAGCCCTGAGGGCCCAGGTACAAAGGAGACGGGGTCCTCCCCGGTCGTCCTGGGCGCAGGCTCGCACCCAAAGCAACGAAGCCGAAGCGGCGCGCGGCGCTTCGCCGGGGTTTGCCGCCCTCCCTAGGGGTGCCCGTTGCACGTGGCCTCGCTCAGAGCGGGAGCACAGGCTGCGCCGCCAGCGCCGCCTCGGGCTCCCTCCTCCTTTCCCCAGCGCTCTCCTGCAGCCCGGCTGGCGGCTGCCCAATCCCCACCCACTGGGCGCTGGAGGAAAGCGGCTCCCTCCCCATAGGAGTGCAGACTGGGCGGGGCCGAGGCGCGCCCGGGGCTGGGGATCGAGGGCGCGCGCGGGCGCGGGCGCGGGGTGCGTGTGCCTCTCCTGTCCTCCCGTAGCGGCGGCGGGCGGGGAGCCGCCGAGCGCCCGCCGGGCTCCGGCGCTACTTCCCCGCCCCCACCCCGGCCGCGAGCCACCGGCCCCCGAGTGAATGAACTTGATTCTGGGGACTTGGAGGGAGGTGGCTTTCCCGGCCCCCTTTTATAGGCACACACCTCATCTTCCCCTCCAGCCCCCCCCCACCCCATTCCGGCTCTTTGCAAGGCGGCGGGGAGGTGCTAAAATCAAAGTGTCCAGACAATGGAGAAAAGAAAAGTGAGCGCCGGGGCTCCCGGGCATCTACCTAGCTCGGGGCGGCTCGGGCCCGTTAGGGGCCAGGACAGCCCCCAAGTTCAGGACCGGTCTAGCGGGACTCCGAGTCTTGTCCCCGGATTGGGAGATGTTCTTTGCAAATTCTCTTTCCCTCTTTTTTCTCACTCCCCTCCACGCCTCCCAACTTTCCCCCCCCCCCCCGTGAGTCCTGCGCTCCGGCCCATCGCCCCCCTCCCCCCCAGGACCTGAAGAAACCAGTGACTTTTTCCTACACCAAGTGGGAGTTATCCACATCAAACATTTCACAACGACACATCAAGAAAAGTAGGCAGGTTCAAGTCAACCATGAAATGGTCACTTTTTAACCCCGTCCTGTCCTCATTAGGGAAATGCTCAAACACAGTCCGTTTTCAAAGAGCGCTCTTAATGAGGCGAGCTTGCCAAATCTACCAGCTGCAGCCCCCGTAAACCCAGAGCCCGTAGAAGAAAGGGCGCTGGGGGTGGGGAGTTGAGGCTAGGGAGAAGGGCTAGGAGTCTGGGAAGACAGGTAAAAGTGGAGGGAAACTGCGAGATAGCTGGCAAATTAACCCTTTAGGGCATGCGCCATAGGGAGCAACAACCCCCCCCCTCAAAAAAAAATCCCTAGTCTACTGACAATGTTAATTTCCTTTGTGCCAGTCATTTCTTAATTTTGAAAAGCTGGAATAAAGTTGACAGTCTTTATAGATGAAAGAAATGAGGTGACAGTTGGGGTTAATCCATACTTACTCCTTTTATAAATTTCAGGTAAATTCATCTTAAATTTTTTTTAAAAAAAAGGGAACAAGTCCAAAGCATTTTATACTGCATAATACCTTGCATCCTTTTTCTCACCCTCACCAGATTCTTCTGGAGGGGGGGCGGGGAAGCTGATAATACCAGCTTTAACTACTGGAGTTCCCCTTTGAACAAATATTCAATTTAACTGGAGTTAATTTACCATAGAAGACATTCCCCTTGGCACAAATGCACTCATGTCCTTGAACACACCTCTTTGAATGCCTGAACTCTTACAGGAGCCATTATTTCAGGGTCTCTTTAAAAATCCAGTGCCCATCTCTCCTTCCCTCCCTCCCTTCCTCCCTCCCTCCTCACCACACCACCCCCAGTGAAAACCTGGCACCCAGAGAGCACTCTTTTCAGCCAGAGAGCCCAGAACCAGCCGTTGTCCCCTGGCAAAAGAGGCCCAGTGCTGGGCCCTGGGCAAGTGTCTCTAGACTTCTCTCCCCTCCTCCTCTTATTGGTCTCCCTTCCCAACAGAAACCATTTCCTTTTGCCATTCTAAAACTCATTTGCAACCAAAAGTTTCTCCCACGGTCTTTAAAAAAAAAGAAAGAAAGAAAAAGGAAAAATTGACAACTATTACACAGAAGAATTCACAAAAGCTACAGCAGCACCAGGGGTAAAGAAGCTGCGACAGACCCAGGTAAGACCCCAGAGAAGTGAAGATGGGCCTCCCTGCCCATCCCTGAGGGGATCAAAACTCTTCAGGTGCCCTATGCTTGTGGGTTATGCAGTGCTTCTATCTGGGTACATTTTGATGGCCATAGAGGATGTTTGGTAGCTTTGGGTTTTCATTTGTTTCCAAGAAAAAGGAAAATGAGAAAGCAGTAATGTTGAAGTGGGGGGGGAGGAGAATGATGAATGAGCAAGGGATGTGGTGGAAGGGAGAGCATAACAGGTCCTGGTGCTCTGTATGAAGGGCCTTGACTTTCAGGCTTGGGAGCCATAGTCAGGATAGCTGACACCCCATAAAGCACTGCTTCTTATGCAGCCAATGCCAAGGTCCTTTCAAGCCTTCTTAGAAAGAGCTCTAGGAGAGTCTTCTGTAATTGAGCCACTGGTGAGTTTGGGTACATGGGACATCTGCTTTATCTGACTTCTCTCAGCTCTTGTCAGTCACCTTTGCTTGGGGAATTATCCATCTTTCACATTCCAGGGAGAAGAGTAGAGAGGGGGAACTGGAAAAGTACATACATATCATTCCCTCCCCCCCCCCCAGCATTTCTGTGTCATAGTATTAAAAGTTATTTTAAAGTATCTCTGAAAAATGCGCTGATACTATCAAAATGGGCTTAAACACTCAGGCATTGATTATTTACCTTGCCTAAACTCTGCTCTCTTCCTCTGAAAGAGTTAAGGCACTGGGATGGTAGACAATCCACTTCTTTCACACACACACACACACACACACACACACACACACACATCAAAGCTTGACTGCAAAACTAGAAAAAGAAGTCCATAGCTCCCTCAACCACAGGAAAATCTTATATGTAGATATGCCAGTATAATTACTGACCCCTCCCAAGATCACCCACTCCCAATCACTTTTAACTGGGAGCATGTGGAAGTGTTTTCCTAACAGAAACGTTATTGATTTCTGAAAGGGATGCCAGAGCTTCAGGCTTCTGGATTTTTCTAAACATAATTTTATACTAAAAAAAAAAATAAACATTGCTACCTAGTTTGAGCCTTACACTGACCTCCTGAAAGAATTTAACACCTCAACTATCTCCTACTTTTGTTTTTTTGGAGTTGGTTTTTTTTTTTCTTTAACCCCCTTTTCTTTCTAAAGAAATTACAGCGACAGGTTGCAAAGCCTGGGCAATTTCATATAAGGTTTCTTGGAGTTTAACAAAGCTGTCATTTTCAATACACCCAATGATTTTTTTCACTTTTTTTTTTTTAGCTCTTGTATGTGATTTTCAGAGAGGTTCCACAGTCCCACACACCCTAGCTGCATCGCCAATATCAATATTTTTAAACTAAATACAAAAGAGACAGATGACCTCCTGACCCCAGGAAACTGGCTTGCAGAACTCCCAAGTGTTCACATCACCATACACAAAGATCTTTCTTTTTTCCAAGTGAGCCATACACACACACACACACACACACACACACACACACACACACACACACACAATTATAAGAGTTTAGCATGGAAAATACAAATAGCCACACCAAAATCCACTCAAAAATGCATATATAAACAACCAAAAAGTATGGAGACTACCTGTCTATACTTGATGGGATTTGCAAAATCATGCCCAGCTCTCTGAGCCCTTAAACTACCACTGTCAAATCAGGGAAGCAATTTTTCCCCACTAGAGAATTCACAACCTGGTAGTTCCCCCACTTCTCACTCCCCCCCATTGCAAACCCCTTGCCTTTCACTAAAATGAATAATCTTGAACTTCCCAGCCACCACCCTTCTGGGAGCTGTATGCTCCCCCCTGAGGGACAAAACTAAAGGTGAAAAATGATGCTGTTAATAATGTCATTGCTGAGATGTCTGTACTCAACTATTAAAAAAGAAATTCCAGTAAGTGTGCCTATATCCCCCCCTGCACATTTACAAGCTGAACACAGACTGGGCCAGATGCCTCCAAGGAAGGGTAGCCAGTTCCCACTTCTCTAGACATGAATTTAGTACATCATCAGAAATTCCCAGCTTCACAATCTTGTTCCCCAGATTACGAAGTCAGTCAGCAGTTGGCCTGTAACTTTTGCATGATTTATTTTAAACTTTGAAGGAAAAAAAAATATCTCGGTAACAGTTGCCTGCCTGGCTTCATTCACAGTACATGCCACAAAGGTTGCATACACTCTCTCTTGCACAGGGT
The DNA here is from genome assembly GCF_031878675.1 of Megascapheus bottae. Classification (NCBI taxonomy): domain Eukaryota; kingdom Metazoa; phylum Chordata; class Mammalia; order Rodentia; family Geomyidae; genus Megascapheus; species Megascapheus bottae. The sequence continues at coordinate 44,641,796 of NC_143511.1, forward strand.
TTTCTCTGCTGATGTTGAGAGTTGTACTCAACATCATGTATTGCCCTTCTGAAAATAGCTAACCTTTAAACTAAAACTATACATCATTGTATTTTGACATGTAAATTGGCTTTTGTTGCCCATCCACACATGCTTTGTGACATTTGAAAATGGATCAGTTTTAAAGAGACATTTAGAAAGCTCCATCCAAAATGGGCCAAGTAATCCTTACATTCTGTATTAAGTATAAAAAGTGCATCGTAGAGCATATCAAACTTACTAAACCCTTTCCTCTAGTCTTCTGTTTAATAACTGCTATTCTATTTTTTAAAGTAGACGATGCACAACAACAGAATTGTGCATTTTAACTTTAAATAAAAATGTTTAAGAAATAATTACAAGAGAAAACACAAACCATTGGGCCTATGCAAAATATATGTTCAGCAAACTATCTCTAAATGTATCTGAAACCTTTTAAGAGCCCAACAAGCTAATAAATTTCAAACAATAATACTGTCAAATTGTGTAATGCCACAAACTCCAAAAACAAAGTTACAGATGTCTGTGGCATCACATTCACTCAAAATTATGCTGTTGCTCAGTCTGACCATATTAAAATTAAACGGATGCCTGTGTCTGCTAAAGAATAAAAAGAATTTATTTTGGACATCAAACAATGAATCTGTCACCATTTATTGTATGAAACACTCAGCTAATCAATTTCCTATTAAAATAGCTTTCAACAATACCCGGCTTTAAAATTCATCAGGGCCAGTAAAAACCTTTTCCCAGTGCACAAGAATGCAGTCCCAACCACCGATGATAATTACCATTCTAATACTTTTATTGCCCAAGTACTTTTTCCTGTGCTCCCCATCACCAGGCAGGAATCTGCAGTATATTGTATCAGTGAGTTGGAGTGCTTGACCTTTGCCCACATATGATTTAATAGGGACTTTTCAGCACTAGAGCTTTCTCCATCTCTCATACCATTAAATGAAAACAGCAAACCTCAAATGTAAAACTGGAAACCACAACGTTTTGTGTTTCACAACTCTTTGCAGTTTTCACTTTGGCTGCTTACAGGCCAGCTTCCATTCTTCACAATGTTCTTCCCCCATTTACTGAATGCACTGAGAAGTCACACTTACTCTGATTTTGATTAAATCTCAAACTCCTCAATCACATACACACATGCACCCTGCTTATTTACACGTGCATTCTTTTCTAACCACATAAGCATGAATGTAGGACTTTCTGGACTTATTCCATTTTAAAGCTGATTTAAATGTCTGTTCAAATATGGGTTCAAAAGTTAACTTTTTCCCGCCTGTTAGAAATTAAAGTTACAGAGGATGGTGCTATAAGATCTGGTCAAAGAAAGTCAAAGTTAATCTTGTGTACTTTAGCGCCTTTTCCCTGTCAGCTACTGTACGGGGGGCTGGTGGGGGGGCGCAGAGAGACAGACGCAAAGAACTTGGAGATCTTGTCTGTCCCTCTCAAGTTCAATGGCAGTTCTTCCAACTGGGAGGAGAAGATAGCCACGTTCACAGACCTAATAATAATTCTGATCACGCCACTTCGGCATCTTGTGTCAAAGTCGAAACTGGCTTCCCCGCCCCCCCCAACCTGAAAGCTGCCAAATCCTCACACACTCTGCATTCAACCACAACTTAATGGATGGGGATATTGTGCATTAAAATGTGCCCCAGACGCACTGGCGAAGAGAGGACAAGGGAAAAGGCAGACCCACAGACATACAGACTTTAGGCAGAAGGGGGTGGGGGAGGGAATCCCAGAGCAGAAACAGCAGGGTAGAAAATTTTAAAAATATATTAACAGGAGTGGAAATCCATCATAATCTTAAGTTAAAAAAAAAGAAAAGAAAACTGGTAGCTGTTGACACGGGCAGGAGGGTTAACAATTCTATGCTACAACTTCGAGTATTATGGAGTGCGCGTGAGAGAACTAAATCCCCACAATGCCGACAGATTTTTTTAAAACTCCAACACACAATACTATTTCTCTCACTTAAAAAATACTTTTAAATGCAAATATGCGCAAAGCTGTACTTAACATGAAGAAAAGAATGCTTCAAGAAAAGGAATAGGCTAAAGTATTCTCAAGGTACAACCAAAGTATTATTTGCATTGTAATTATTTTTTCTAACACTGAGAAAGGGATGGAAAGTAGGGAGAAGAAAAAAAGTTTTTCCTTAACACTAGATTCTGAAGTTTGGATTTGCACTTATTCCCGCCATAAAAAAAAAAGTGTCACATATAATGAGGTTGCCAATTGTTTTTTAAACCCATATTTGCATTAGTTCCGAAAATTCAGCGCTGTAGCTCGACCTGTAAAGCAGAAATGACACTTAGAAAGGGGCAAACCAGCCACTTTACAGCAAACAAACAGAAAGTAAAAATCTGTGCCTGAGGTGGGAGGGGTGCAGAGGACAAAAAAAAAAAAAAAAAACAAGACAAGCCAGTAAACCCCATCATTTCAAAGCCACATACCATCGCACCGGGTTGCACTAAATAAAAGAGATCTTGAGTCTGTCACAGAACCCTGGGCCGCACACTTCACAGGTCTCAGGTACAGATTTGTGGGTTTTCTCAAACATTTGTTTTGGTGTCTCTTTTTGTTAGTATTTCCCCCCCTCTCCTAAGCAATCCAGGAGTAGTCTGATACTGTTTAAAATGATTAATTCTGCACTGTCACACTCCTTGGCCCAAGAAGAAGAAAAAAAGAGGTCAAAGTCAAGGCTAAAAGCAGGCAGCCCCCTCCATCTGAATCTCCAGTTTTCCTTCCTCGCCCTGGCAGAAGACTTTCTCGTGGTTGACTTGAACGCCGTCCAGAGTGTGTGTGTGTGTGTGTGTGTGTGTGTGTGTGTGTGTGTGCGCGCGCGCGGGTGTGAGTGAGTGTGCGTGCGGGTGTGCGCGCGGGGAGGGGGTGTTGGTGGGTTTTATTGTTGTTTTAGCGGGGTTGCGGTAGGGGTGGGAGGTGCGCCGGGCCGACACAGCCAGGCGCGGCCACGGGGTCGCGCGCTCGCCCCTTCTCGGCCCTCCGATTGGCCTGGCGTGGCGACGGGGCAGCCCCGGAACGGCCGCCCAGCCGCGCAGCCTGGCGCGCGCGCCGGCGGGGCTCCCAGCCCTGGGCCGCCGCGGCCTCCGCCGCCACCTCCCCCAGGGCTTTCTCTTTCTCCAGCGGGGCAGCTCACCGGCCCCGCCCGGCTCCAGCCCAGCGGGCCCGGCGCGCGGGAAGCACGGCTCTTCGCTTCCGCCTGGCGGCGGGAAGGAGCCCGGGAGGAGGAGCAGGGGGCGGGCCCGGTGCGATGCATATTCATCAGGGCGCCTGGGGCCGGGGAGGGGGGGGGGGTGGGGGGAGAGCGGGAGGCGAAGTGGGGGGAGGAGGTGGGGGTGGGGGGAGAGCGGGGCGCGGGCCGGATGGGTGTGGCGGCCTGCGCGGAGCGGGCGCCCCTCGCGGGTGGGTGAGCGAGCTGGGTCTTTGTGTTGCCGGGGATGGAGAGCGCGGCGGGGGCGCGCCTGTCGGGGGGGGGGGGGCGGAGGTGCTGCGCGCCCTCGCGCCTTTGTGCTCCCTGGACTGTGCGTCCGCGGGGGGCCGCGGGACGAGGGTAGGGGGGTGGGGGTGCCTCCGCGGAGGGCCGCCGGGGAGGACTGTGCCAATCACCCGGGTGGCTGGACTTTCTCCCCTACTTCCCGCCACGTTACTGGGCGCAACTTCTCCAGGCCACGCTGGTTCCCGTGCAAAAAAAAAAGAACCCCAAGCACCCCAAACCTGAAAGGGTCCTCACGCAACCCGCCAAAAAAGAGGGCCGGAGCGCTCTGACTTCGGGGAGGGGGAGTTACCCAAGTAGATGGCAGTCAGTAATGGTTACGTGGACACCACCAAAGAAATACACAACCCCTGCTCTCCAGAAGTAGACACTCCAAATGACTTGATAGCAAATTAACCTTCACAAATAAAGCAGTTGTCATTAGCACATTGGAAAAGTATATGTCGAGAGAGTTGGGCTTTTGGGATCCTTTTTTATTTTGGCCTACTTTTTAAAAGTAATCCAATTATGCTCATCTTTAAGTACCTGTAGCTGCAAGGTAAAAAAAAAAAATACTTAGCGATTTGATTGTTATAAAAATTCTGTTCCCAAAAATGTAAACTATTGAAAAAAATGTAAAACTATAACCTGGGCCTAAATTTACTTAGTACTAACCCACATGTGTTTAGAAAAGATTTTATTGCAGAGATCCTAATTATGTAATTGCATAACGCAACAATAGCTTCAAATATCCTCTAAAAACCCTGTTCAATTATGTGATTACCAGTGAGACCGGAATCGCTTCCAGTGAATTGTTCTTATCTCTACTAAATGTGAACATGTCAGTGTTTTAATCCCAATTATGTTTACCCTCCAAGTCCTGGAGAACGTAAACAGTATTGTTCAGGTCTGTAGTTGCTGCAATACACATTATAAAAGAAAGAAGACATTTGGCCTCATTAACCCCAAAGGCCTACCTTCCTATACATACATAAACATCATACAGATCTTTGGCTATACATGTATGATACACATGCCTATTTTCACTGATAATAAGATTCTCAATTTAAAAAAAAAAAGATTGACCCAAGTGGACGTCAGAAAATGTAGTTTTACAGGAATTGACTCTGTGAATTTCACAGTTCCCAATTATTCTCCAACACCCCCAAAATACTATATATCTCCTTAGTTGTGTAGCTGTGGGGACAGAATTGACTAAATGAAGGTGAGGAGGGTTGAATACACACTATCTTCACCTGCACATCCAACTATAACATGAAAATTTAACTTTTAAGATCAATCGTGCTCCAAGTCAAGCAGTTTTAACCATTTAGCTGGTGTAGCTATAATTCAGTCTCCCCAGTCAATTCAAATGGGTAACAAACAATCTGTTTCTATTCTTGGATTGGTCAGATAAATCATATTTAGTTCTAGAAAAACCAATATCCAATATGAAAATTTGGTGACCTCCATTTTTTGAGAAAAATGTATAAAGTGAAGAGAGAATATTTTAAAGTTTTATCAGATTCTAGTCCTTTTGTAAGTGTACTACAGAAAATCATCTTTCTGGTTATTGTTTGAAACCTATAGTTGAATTATCAATCCTTCTCAATGTCTACCCCAGGCAAAGGGGAAAGGACATTTTCAAAAGAATGTAATTCTATTTAAGAAGAATCTTTTTAAGTGAACAAATGAATAGGTGGGGAGAGACTTTGAGAAATCTAGTTTGTGTTACTTGTCAGTGGATTCCTTCCTAAACATATTATTTGGTAATAATTGTACCATTGCATGTCATGTTCAGGCTTTCATAGATTATCTTTTTATACTTGCATGTCATGTGTTTCTTTCGACATGTGAAGCTTACAAGGATACTTATTTCTATACCGATCACTCTTCTGTCAAATATGTACACATATCATCACTAGATGATACTCAAGATTATTCCAGCAAAATGGATTTTCAAGCCTGTCTTATAGAAAATTATTCTGTTAATGTGTAGTTACCTCAATGTTTCTTTCTAATTTTTTTTAAATTGGCAAATGACCATCTTTTAATCCACAACAATAGCTGATTTTCTGGTTTGCATATTTTGTGATGTAAACATATGTGTATAGAGACTGTTTAAAATAGGTGCTTGTTTTAAATTAAAATGATTTTCTATAAAAACCTGTACAAGAATATCATTAAGATCTATTAACTTTTCATGCTCACCTTTTGTTACAAGTATAACTAATTCATTTAGAAAAAATAAGCACTGTCTGCTAGAACATAAGCCTTTGAACCTGTGGTACATATAACTGAACTGAACCCAGTATTTTTAAAAATGATTTTCTTTCTGGTTAAAATTTCAGGCACAATTCATTCCACAGAATGAATTGGAAGCTTCCCAAGTATATTCTCACTTTAGATTTTCTTGTTCTTCCTAAAGCCAGTTAAATGGTAATCCAGTTCCTGTATGTTTTCTTCAAATTAAGAATTTTTAAAAATGTACTAGCAACATCTGCATGTGTTTATCTCTGTGAATAATCACTATATAATTATTTCTAAAAGCATGCATTATTACAATGCTTTATGTCATAATTGAAGTAATCCCTCCATTCCATCTAAACCAGTAATTTTCAGTCATTACTCCAAAGGTGTTTATTTGGTCTTCTCTACAACTAAAAAATATAAGAAATGTGCTTTTATTTATATTACTTTCAATTGTCAAATACATAATGATTTATTAGGTTATTATATTGTGTTATTTTACTAGAATCTGTGCAAATTTAGTATATAGGATGAAAATACTGGAATATTTAAGAGTTGGTTCTAAATGAAACCTACCTCCTCTTTTAAAATAATTGGGTAATAATTTAGAATTTATGTTGAATTTTAAAATATATGTTATCCAGCCTAAACATTCATATTACTTATGGCTTACAATCAGTAGTTTTGACTAGTTCATAATTATTTTAAAATATATATAAAACTGAGGTATTCATAAAGTATCAGATATGGACATTTTATCAAAGTTAAGAAATGAGAGCTGTTTCTATACAATTTTTATTAAGGAGAGCAGAATGCACATCTAGTGTATTACCCTGTAAGAGAAAAACATAAGGATAAGTAGCCGTTAGCTGTCATATGCTATGTCTCTTCTTTAGGCACTGATTGTAAAATCAAACAGAGTGTCTTTCCCTCAAGATATAGCAAATTACATCTATGGAAAAGACCTCAAGAGCTTTCCAGATAGGCTCTTGCAATGGAGTTGAAAGTCCCTACTGCCCAGAACAGACACAAGGGGTCATTTCCTAACCATTGAGAGTATGGGTACAAAAATAAATATCCACATCAGTGTGTGTTCTTTCACTAAATGCGCGCTGCACCTGTGCACACACAGATCTGATGACATCTGCTAATATAATAAATCTCAAGTGGTTTGTGGTGTCATCAAAAACCTGAGATGGTGGTGTGGCTCAGGGCCTTACCAACCCCAGGCTATGGCCCTGTTAAACCTCACAAACTTAATAGAGGACAGACATTCTGTACACTAACCAGAGGTTCCACAGAGCAGATTAAGGTGGTTTACTAAAAAAGAAAAGAAGAAAGAAAGTGTAGCTATGATTCAGTATGTAAAAAGTCTTTTCTTTGATTCAACAGTTTTAAAGTAAGGATGTTTCTGTTTCAAAAGTAAGATTTCCATCACAATTGTTAGGAATTTGAAGGATCAACCATTTCTTTGCTTACGTATAGTTTCTCTAAACTTCAAAAAATAATGTACAGTTAAGTCTTCATACCTTGGTTCTACTTAAACAACTTTAACCTTTCACTATTAAAATGCCTCTACAGAGAAAAATTAATTTGAATCAATTGCAGCTGTGATGAAATGCAGCAAAGAAAAAAGCAAAGAAAAAAGTGTTTTCTCAGAAAAAAATTTCAGCATTTTTAAATGCCATATATAAGGTTTCTAAAACAATAACTGCTAAGGTATTTAAAAAAAACACTTTCAAAAATCAGAGGCATCTGGCCATGTAGAAATTAGTGAGGCAACAGGATACAAGAAAGTGCTAGACAGTCTAGTGTCAGTGTCAGCCTGGCATAGGACCATGCTGCCTTTTGCTCACTGGGCTAGTTTCAACAAAGTCAATTTCAAGCCCCCAGAATTCTAATCCTTAGCTTAGGTGCCCCCATTGTCATAGGTTCCTATTGGCATATGTAGAATATTTGGAATTGTCTACCACTAAAAGAAGATCAATTATCATATCTTGTGTCTTTATCCCATAATCTGGAAATTCTAAGTGTGGAATAGGAAAAAGATGAAATTCCTTCTACAAATGTAGACCTTGATTAGGTGCTGCCATAAAAAGCTAGATCGATTTTGGAGGGCATTTACATTTGTGATACAAATGCCTTTGTGACACATTCTCCTCCAGATTTGTTTAGAAAAGAGTAACCTTCCCTTGGGGTATTTTTGAAAACCTCCAAATAAACACACAAAATAATAACCCATAGTTTTCCGCTCACTTTACAGGCAGTTGATGTGGAATGAAAACAGCCTTAATAGAAACCAAAGAAGAATTTAATTAAGGACAATAAGTCAGCTTTCCTTTCCATTCAACCCACTAAAATAAAACAAAACTCTTGTATACTATATTCAGAAGCCAAACTAACAAAGTTGGGAGGTTTTTGATACCACTAAGTTTCATGAAGTGAGGAAAAAATGTATAAAAATAACTAAAAGGAAAAGTCAGAGCAGTGTTAGGTTAAAAAAAAACTGGCATTCAGGGTTTGCCTATCGTGCAGATAGTAATGTTTTATTTTATCGACTCCTTGTTTGATAATGGTCCACAAACAGAGAAGACAGAGTAGAAATACATTTCAACAACATTCTAATTTACTCCCTCTCCCTTTTCTCTTTAGTCTATCATCCTGTTTTGCCCTTGATTTTTCTCTTACTATTGTCTTAAAAAATAGTTTGGCTACAAGAATAGACACTTTAAATAAACAATTTTTTAAAGACACTTACTTACGGTCCAATCACCTAAAATTTTTGTTTCACTGCATATATTTCCATGAGGTTTATATGTATGCCATTATTATATATTTCCATCTGGTTTATATGTATGCCATTTGATTTTATTAAAAACTTAAAATGGATAGAATTCTCATTCATAACTTTTCCACTTACCCTTGCATTTACATTATTGATATTAGTGAATGGTCACAAACTGAGAAATGTTAAAGCTCACAGATACTTTAGAGACAACTTGATAAGAGAAAAAAAACCTGGTGACTTTTTTTGTTTCTCCTCATTCAGTTATTACTGTTAGGAGTCACAGTTAACATATAAAACATGCATGGTTTACTTTAAAGTACAAACACACTCTGTTTCTCTTGAGAAAGTATAAGACCTATTTTGGACCAGTTCTAGCTAGAACGCCATGACTGGAGCAGAGCAGCTGCTGCCCCTATACCTGGGGCTAAGCTTCTATAAGACCCCAGTACTCCAGGTTGGATTCCATTGTTCCATTTTCCTCCTTTCTGCTACAATACTTACTGTTAGCCAAATATTCTTATAGAAGAAAAAGAAAAACAAGGATAAGCATCAGAAATGTAAAGTGCTTAATTTATATACTGCTTAGCAGCAGTACCAGCATCATCCATGAAACCACCTGACTCAAAACCAGTGCTCATAGTTTTAAATCTTGTTCCAGAGCATGTGTGAACATGGGCTCCATGCACGAGGACACATAGTCTTACCAGAATGGATGTAACTATATCCCACAGAGGTGTGGGGAAACGTTTTGTTTTGTTTTGTTTTGGCCAAGAGCCATTCCGATATTTATAAGCTCATTTGAGAGCCATAGAAAATGATCAATACAGGCAGTTTCATGCTGCAGATAACTGATAAGAAATATGTCTGTCCCTTCATATATCAAAGGATGTTAGAGGCTTCATACAGCCCCTGGGACATAAGAAGACCTCCACGTTGGGAAGCTGTGAGTCACAGTCAGTGACATTTGATTTCCACAGCCAAACTCTTGACCAGTATCCCATGAATCTTGAGCCCACTCAAAACAAAGCCCCTACTCTTATTAAAAAACAAACAAACAAACAAAGAATGTGATGCAAATGAGGGAAGATGATCACTTTATGGGGATGACATCAAATCCTCTTTAAGTTATAAAGGAAGCATCTCATTAAGAAATTAAGTACTTCATAACATTCCTATCAGATATACCTCATAGAAATGTGATGATGGACCCATTCCCTCGTAGGCAAGCTCCATCGTAGAAAATACAAAATTCTCATCTCTGTAGAGACCATAGTTTTCTCTCTAGAAAGAGACATATGGTGCAACCAAGAACAATTTTTTTAATGAATTTTAAGATTGAGAATGTTGTGCAAAAGTTTTAGAAGAAGAATCATTCAAATGTACCTGGCATATTGTACATGTGTTTGTTTGTTTGTTTGTTTGAAATAGGAAAGGGAGGGGGGGAAACAAGATAATTGAGAGGGGGTGGGAGGAGGGAAATGGGGACAAAAACATGAAAAGGGCTATCTATGTGTGAGAAGTAATGCACCTACTATCTGGCGAATATAAGTGTAACCCCTCATACATTACAATAAAAAAAATAACAAATGTACTATGAGTGCCTACTCACATATCCACATAATATAATGTTGGATGTTTGCTAGGACCACAGATTTGATGGTACCTACTGTCTTTATATCTTCACCCCTAGGTATCCCCTACAGATAGCTCTTTCTTGTGATTACTGTTCTTTAGACGGGACACGCTTTCTAGGTTTTGCTCCTCCATGCCAGTGGACCTGAGGACACACATACAGCATCCCCAGGATCAACACAATAAATAATTGAAAAGCCTATACATTATGCATGTGCTGGGTCTACAGTTACAGAACAGGTCCCATGTTCAGCCAGACTCTGGATCATTCACAGAGCAGTCTCCATGACCCTTGTTCTGGTGGAAACACCATCCATTTGTTCAGTGTGAGCACTCTCCTTCACAACTGTGAGTCCAGTCCTTTGCATTCCACTTCTCTAACGTCCATTTATGCAGGCTTCTTAAGACAGATTTTACATGAGCAACTATATGCTAGATTTCTGCTGTGCAGCCCACTTAGGCCAACAGTACCTTAATTAAGCAAGGCACCCCTGGGGCAATGATTTTCCTTATGTCAGATTAAAAGGAATGTCATGACAATAATAATTACCATTTTGGAAGGTCTAACTATACCTCTGATGGCTATGTCACACAGACAAGTGCAGCTTTTTCAAAGGGGGAAAGCCAAATAGTCAAAAAGTTTAGATAGCAATTGAAGATTGTGACACACATCTTCTAGGGCTTTCTAATTCCAAAGCCCTTGGCTGGAGCAGGCCAGTCTCCACAGCACTGGGACACACTGGGAGGTTGTCACCACGCAGTGAGTGTGGCCTCTCACAAGAGTAGCTTTAGGAGACTGTGTGCATGCATTTTTATCACTCCTCTTTTGAAATTACCTTTAGAACCCCAGGCACATTCTTTTAAATATTATCAGTGGAAGAGATCTTTGTCTTTTGAATCTGGATTTGCGTTTTGGATATAGACATGATTCATTCAATACCCTGTAGTGATTAAAGAACTTATCCAGCTGGGTAAACCAGTTTGGGTTGAAAGCACGCATAACAAAAATGTAACACGATTATTTTCATTTTCCACTATGTTCTGAAAGTAAGAGAATAGGAGCTTTCAATTTGGATATACAGGTTACTGAATTCAGGGTCCAAATTTTGCTTTAACCACCCCAAAGCTATGTAACCCAGGCAGTGTGTCATGATTCTTGGCCATAGTCCTCTTATCTTCAAAAAGAATAAGCAGCAAAAAAATATGCCAGCTTCAGTGTGGTTGTTTAGAGAAAAAAGATTTCATTTGTCAAACTGCATCATTTTCTTTGAGAAACATAGTGCTTTCTCAGCAATCTGAATCTCTCAGATTATCTCTGTCCTCATTATTCCAAAGTGAGGACAGACAAAGAAGCATCAATATGGTTTGTGACAATAACCAGACCCCAAAGCCCCTGTGGGTGCCACTGGGCCTGATAGATAACACTTATTTGTGAGTATAGTTTTCCAAGCAAGGAGTCCCTTGTGTCCTGATGGTAAGAGAAATAGACTTAAAGGAGGCTATCTTGTAGTTGAAGGTTCTGGGAGATGTCTCTGTCTCAAGTTCAATCCCAGATTCTCTTTAAAAGAGTGAGGCATTTAATCACATCTTGAGCAAAAGCTCCTTGTAAACATTTCTGGAGTGTCTGCCCCATGCCAAGCTCTGTGCTCAGGGAAGAACCAAAGCGTGAAAGGCAGAAGCATTATCCAAAAGCCTCGTTTTGTAGCAAACCTAACATGACAACCCCAAATGATAAGAACTGAACATTTCAGAAACCACTGACACAGTATGAGCTGTCACAGAAAAAGGTTCCTGTATCACTCTTCAGGCAAGAAATCAGCAGCTGCTAGGTCCAAGCTGATACTCTAGCATAGAGAAGGAGAAAAGAATAAACAGCTAACAGAAATATAGTACTATTCAGGCTGGCCAAGAGTGTGGCCTGAGAATTCTAGGCACTTTGCATAAAGGCATTCATCAAAAGAAGAGGGGGAAAAGGAATGCGCACAATTTTTACAAAACAGACCCAATCATAGGCACTGGAGAAGAGAGAGGATGTGAGCAGACTGTGAAGGGGGCTAAACGAGAACATTTGACCTAACACTCTCTTGGCCTCTACTGAGCAGCAACTGCAAGTCTCACTGCTTTCAGTGAGGTTTCCCTGTCAAGCAAACTAGGTTTACTTTCACATTATAACACTGACTAAACACCTTACCTCACTGACTCCTCCTTTCAGTCCTGTAACACAGGCACACTATTGCCTCCATTGTACAGAGGAGAAAAGAAAGGTTAGAGAAAGAATAAAGAACCAAGCCAAGGACAATAACTCACGAGTGTCAGTGTGAAAGATTTTGTTTATGCATAACTCAATGTATTCTGGTATTTATTCATCCATCATTATTCTTTTCCCCTCTCTCCAGGGTAAGATTTGAACCTAGGCATTATTGTTCCAGAATCTTGGAACAATCATCTTAACCATAAATTATATGCAGTCTTTCATCAGTCCTGCATTTTCTACCCCTTCCCTTGACCCAATAGAATGTCTTTGCCAAATGTTAAATTCTCTTATTCCCTTATGCCTTACAATTCCCTACTAAGGGAGACATAATCATGGGTAACCTTACCACATCCCACAGCACAACTACATAGCTCTAAAGACAGATCAAGACTTAAGTAACTAACGAGAAAATAAAAGGGACCCCAGCAACTTTGGGCTAAGTCTTTGGATCCCCAAAGAACAAGACCCTAATGACTGATAGATAAATTGTGGCTTCATCATACAATGGATTATCATATAGAAATGCAAAGATGATTTTCTATTTACTATAGATATGAAAAAATGAACTTCACAACTGTGTAACTAGCTAGAGTAGCCTTGTCACCACTGTCCATTTAGAGAAATGGCGATCCAGAAGCCCCTTTCCATTCTCTGACCATTACTACCCCCAGAATTCTTCCCAGTGATAACCATTATCCTGATTTCTAATAGTAGAAACTTACACTGCTGGATTTTGAGCTAGAGAAATATATAACATTGATTCTTTTTTTTTTTTTTTGCATGGGGGTGAGGGTTTGAACTCAGGTACTGTTCCTGAGCTTCATTTTTGTTCAAGGCTAGCACTCTACCACTTGAGCCCCTTCCAGCTTTTTGGTGGTTATTTGGAGATGAGTTTCAAGGACTTTATTGCCCAGGCTAGCTTCACACGCTAATTCTCAGATAGTCTCTGGAGTAGCTAGGATAATGGGAATAAGCCACCAGCACACAGCAAACATTTAATCTCGTATGTGTGGATTATTTTGCTCCATGTTTCATGTGATATTATTGCCTCTTCCTTCTGATAATCATGTATTTTCCCCACTGAGAATACTGAATCTTATTGTATGCCTATGACACAATTCATTTGTTCTATGCTTGACACTGCTGGATTCTTTCCAATTTGAGACTGATATAAATAATGATGATTTAAACAATTTTCCTATATGTTTTTGGTGCCCTAATGTATGAGTTCTCTTGGAGCATAAGCTTATATGTAGAATTTCTGGGTTATAAAGTATGTCTATGACAAGTTTTAGAGGAAAATAATCAAAGAGATTTCCAAAGTGGCCACATTAATTTATCTGTAGATAAAGTCCATTCAGTTGTTTCAGATCTTCACCAAGTCTTCTATTTCTAATGTACAATAATTTCAATTTGTCTCTTATTTGGCTTTCTTGCTCAAAGCAGTTGATCATCTGACATACCCAACCTAGCATTTTGCTAGTTTTGAATACTATTCTGCCCAAGCTGGCTTTGAACTTCAGTTCTCCAGGTCTCAGCTTCCTGAGTAGCTACAATTTAGGAGTAAGCTGTCTATACCTCACACTTTTCATTATTACATTATTAATGACCTTAAGTTTCTATTTTGTTTATTGGTCATTTGAATATACTTACAAATGACCAATAAACATATTCTTTGTAATTTTCTAAAATTTGATGTAAAGAGAATCACAACATGTATTATGGTTTTTTCTTCTTTTATTAGCATGATAATTTTAATGTTCATCCATGTTGTTGTATATACCAATAATTATTTTATTACTGAGTAGTATTCCATTGCATAGTACAGCAAAACTTACTTGTTTGTACCAAGTTGTGGCTCTCACAAATAAAACTACCCTGAACTTTCATGTACAAATCTTTGTGTGGATATATGCTTTCAATTCTCTCAAGTAAATATCTAGGAATGGAATGTCTGGGTAAAGTATAGGTATCTGTTTAACTTTTTAATGAGAATGTCAAACTCTTTTCCAATAGCTGTGCCGTATTACAATTCTACCAATAAGGCATGGGAGTTCTAGCTCCTCTTTATCCTGTTTTTGATAGACATTCCAATGATTATGTGATATGACCCCTTACTTAATATATTTTGCTTTTACATCATGTTGTTGAACACCTGTTCATGTACATATTTGCCACTCCTAAAACTTCTTTGGTTCAGTGTCTTTCAAATCTTTTGCCTACTCTAAAAGTTTTGTTTTTTCCTTGTTATTAGAATTCATTTTTTTCTTTCCAATTTTGGTACATTGTGCTTATGAAGCTTTTTTTAAATCAAATATCTGATTTGCAATATTTTCTCCCAGTCTGTGGATTTTGTTTTCAGTCAGTTGAAAAACAGATTTTTAAATTTTTGATGAAGTCAAAATTATGGGTTGTGCTTTTGGTTACTTATCTAAAACATTTTGTCTAATCCAATTGCACAAAGATTTTTCTTTCTATATTTTTTGTGTTATATTTAGAACAAGATATGGATAGAAATCCATTGTTTTTTCATATATATTTCCAGCACCATTCACTAAAAACATTCTTTTTTCATTGAGTTGTCCTTTTACAAGTGTGGAAAGCCAATCGTCCATACACATGTGGATCGATTTCTGTACTCATTGATCCTTTCATTTATATGGATACCCCTAATATACTCTCTTATTACTATAGCATTGATACACTAAGTGTTGAAATCAGATAGTGTTACCACTTGAAACTGTGTGTGTGTGTGTGTGTGTGTGTGATTAATGTAGAGTTTGGGGCTTGAAATCAGGGCCTCATACATTCACTTGTTTTTTTTGTTTGTTTGTTTTTTTCCCAAAAGCTGGTACTTTACCACTTGAACCAAGCCACCACTTCTGTCATTTTACTGACTAATTGGAGATGAGTCTCAGGCATTTGTCTTCCCAGTAGGTTTTTAACCTCAACCCTTAGATATAAGCCTACTGAGTAGCCTGGATTACCAGTGTGAGCCAAGGCACCCTCTCCTTTTTTGCTCCCCTATGCTACTCTACCACTAAAATGATACCTCCATTTTGGCATTTTGTTGGTTACTTAAAAGTAGAATCTCCTGGACTTTTCAACCTGAGTTGGTTCTGAACCTGGATCCTTAGATCTCAGCTTCCTAAGTAGCTAGGATTACAGGTGTAAGCCACCAGCACCCAGACAATTTGTTCGGCTCAGTATAGTCTTTTGATGAACTCTTCTGGTGTTTTGCTTTGTTTTTAAAAATCTCCATAGGTAGATATTCTGGTGTACAACATGGATCTGGAAACAACACCTGTTTTATTCCTTAGAGCTTAACAGTCATTTTTATTCAGTGACATTTTAAAATGCATGAGTCCCAAAGGGAGGCAGTTATAGTGATGTTAGCCAAATCAACTGCAGTAGCTCTTGGAGTTACTGACAGCCTCTGAGAATCTGACCCTTTAGGAAAAAGACTAATCTGGCCTTTGCAAGGGGGAAGCCCATGAGAAGAGTAGGAAAGAAGACAACCTCATATTTTCAATAATATCTCTAAGTTAACAAGTATTATATTGGGCATTTTGCATATAGCAATATATTTTGCCTAAGACATAGGTAATTCCATCTTTAGGGCAAAGGGTTTTTTTTTTTAGACAAGGGCAGTTTATAGCAGCACCTGTGTAGCCACAGAGAACTCAGGCTTGCAAAGTTGTTCTTATTGGTTTGATATTCAGACAAGTTTTAGCTTTTTTTTTTCTTTTCCTATTTTTTGGGGGCAAGACTGGGACTTGACCCCAGTACCTGATGCTTTCACTCATTGACTAGTACTCTACCAAGTGAGCCACACCTCTAACCCCTTGTTTTTGTTTTCTAAGTAAGAGCTCCTCAGTCCCCATTTAAAATAAAACATTAGAGTGAACTTTGCAGGCCATCCAGTCACTCTAACATAACTACTCCATGCTCTCAATGTCACCCAGAAGGAGCCATGAACGGTATGCAAACAACCAGCCTGGCTATGACTCAATGTGACTTTATTCCTGGACACTGGAATTTGAATTTTCTGTAATTTTTAAAATATATCGTGTAATATTCTTCATTTGTTTTCAATTTTGTTTTTCTAACCAAATGTAAAAATCCACTCTTTGTTCTACCAATACAGAGTTGGTGAGTTCTATTTTGGCCTCTAGATGAAAGTTTTTTCCTCCCTTTCCCTGTGGAAATTCCTGCATATGTGTAGCAGGTGACATATACAAGAAGTTCCCAACCAACTTTTCATAAATATTCCAGAGAAAAATAAAAATCGCCATCAACAATATAATAGATACACCCAGTGTGGTTTCTTTATATGCCAAATAAGGCTAAAGGAAGCAAGTCACGATTTTATTTTTAAGATGTTCAAAATTAGACATACAGAAATGATAAACTATAATTTTAAAAACACAAGCAAGATAACAATCATAAAAAAAACATTATACTGCTTACCATCTAGGACATAGAGGGGAGGGGAGGGGCTGCCAGCCCCTAGTAACACTGTATTTCTTCACCTGAGTCCTAATTCCACTGGGGTTTGCTCTGTCTTCATCCTTCAAACTATGCATTTTACATACATACTAAGAAATGCACATCTGAACATTAAAAAGTTTCCATTTCCTATTGAAACTTTAAAAATGGAGCGCTGTTGGAATAGGGAAGACTCATATCCAGGCCATATGTTTCTGATGTAATAAAGCTCCTCCAATGTCACTTTGAAGACCTTTGGCATCCATCTGGCCCTGGGCTTCACATTTTTCAAGAAGGGTCTTGGCTTTTAAACATTCAACTGTTTTTCCTTTTAGTTTACTTTTGTCTCAGACACCGGTATACTCTGCCAAATTCCCTCAAGGTCAAATTCACATTATTATGGGTTCCATTGTCTTGAAGCTTTTCTTGTTTGCAAATTTTATTTTTACTAATTTCAAAATATAATTATAAATAATTCAATCACTTTGAACTGGGCATTGGATGTGTGTCCTGGCTACTTTCCCTTTATCCCTCTGCTCTTCAGTGTTTATTCTGTTAATATTTTTACCTTCTGGCTCTCTATGGTTGGCTGTATTTTACCATTAATCTGGACAAGGTTACATTGAAAGAAAAGAAAATATGTTTCTGTGGTTGGAAAGGATATGAGTTTAAAAGTAAAACAACTAGAGTTTGAACCTGTACTTACCTTATCAGCTGTGTATTCATAGCCAGTGACCTAACTTCTCTGAATATTTTTCTTTCATTGATAGAAGTAGACTAATGACTACTACAAATAGTCACTGTGGAAATTGGATCTATATAAGGTAAAAAGAGGACTAGCTTATCACCTAGTTTGTAATCTAAACTAGTTCAAACCTAGTTTATCACCTAGTGTGATACTGTGTGACTTACTCAAAGAATTTGGATTTTCTTCTCCTTACCTTCCTTCCCACATCCTCTATTTTCCTCCTTCCCTCCACACCTGGCTCCTTCTACTTTCTTTCTTCTTCCACTCTCTTCTCCCTCTATCTCCTCCCTACCTCCCTTCTTATTCTTTCTGGACATTTGCAAGAATCATCTACCCTCACCAGCTATGACAAGGAGTAAGTAATTGTCTAAAGGCAGAAAAAAGTAAGGTTGGAAATTGAAAAAAAAAAAACAAAAAATAAACAGGGAGATATATTGTGTTAATGAGTCTTAAGAAAGAACTTCTGGGGCCAGGAGTTTGGCCTAGTGGTAGAGTCTTTGCCTAGCGTGCACGAAGATTAGATTCCTTGGTACTACATACATAGAAAAGGCCAGAAGTGATGCTGTGGCTCAAGTGGTAAAGCTCTAGCCTTGAGAAAGCCCAAGGACAGTGCTCAGGCCCTGAGTTCAAGGCCCAGGACTGGAGAAAGAAAGAAAGAAAGAAAGAAAGAAAGAAAGAAAGAAAGAAAGAAAGAAAGAAAGAAAGAAAGAAAGAAAGAGAGAGAGAGAGAGAGAGAGAGAGAGAGAGAGAGAGAGAGAGAGAGAGAGAGAGAGAAAGAAAGAAAGAAAGAAAGAAAGGAAGGAAGGAAGGAAGGAAGGAAGGAAGGAAGGAAGAGAAAGATAAAAGACAGAAAGAAAGGAAGAAAGGAAGGAAAAGAACTTCTATATTCTTCATTTTATTTTTTATTTCACCCAACATGTATATACAACCTAAAATAATTGTATCATACTTCTAGGAATAATAATTTTCTCCATGCAAACCACCTAGAATTCTGTCTGCCATACTGTAAACACTCAATAAATGTTGATTATTATTACTATTATTGTTGCTATGATTATTATTGTTGCTCAGAACACCATCCTGGCAAATGCAACAGAAGCTGTGAGGTGATTAGCTGCCTGGTTTGCCAAATGCACACCAAGTTATGAAAGATAGAGATGGTGGTTTCTTTTAGCATTTCCTACCTTCCCTGGTCACTCCCCCCCTCCCCCAAATATTTCTTTCTGCCTTTTCCAGAACAAACTTTATAATCACGTCTTGTTCATATCTCTGATCTCCCCAAGGCTCTTGCTGCTCTCACTGGTAGAAGCAACACCTCTGAATTTACTACCATCTGCAAATATCATTAGCTATTGTTTATTCCCTCTCCCACACTATTAATGAAGATGTTAATTAAGACCAGAACTAACACTGACCCCAGCAGCAATCCACTAGACATTTATCCAACTGGATAAACTTCTGTTACTCATTACCCGCTGCTCATAGACATTACCACCCCTCTATTCTCTTCATCGGCTCATTTGTAAGAGACTGGGGAATGACTTAAGAAAGCCCAGAGTTATTTAAAAATTAACACTTGAATCCAGGAGCCAGTGGCTCATGCCTATAATCCTAGCTACTCAGGAGGCTGAGATCTGAGGATCACAGTTCAAAGCCAGACTGGGCAAGAAAGTCAGTGAGACTCTTTGTCCCAATTAACCACCTAAGAAAGCCAGAAGTTGAACTCAAGTGGTAGAGCACAAGCCCTGAGCAGAAAACCTCAAAGACAGTGCTTGGGCTCTTAGTTCAAGTCCCAGGACTGCCTTATTTTGGATTTCGGAAAGGGATCTGGGAGAATATTAGAAGGTCGACTATTTTTTTTTTAAAATGATTACACTGAAGCCTAACAAGGTCAAGTCACCTAAATAACCAGTTAGTGATTGCATTGGAATTGGAACTTGGAACTCTTCTAATCTCAAGCAGCAAGCCCAGTGCGTGTGGCTCATGCTTGTAATCCTAGCTACTCAGGAGGCTGAGATTTGAGGATTGCAGTTCAAAGCCAAAGTCTGTGAGACTCAGCTCCAATAACCACCTGAAAACCAAGTGCTAGTCTTAAGTACAAAAGCTCAGTGACAAGCCCTAAGTTAAAGCCCTGTGATTGGGAAATAAGGAGGAGGAGGAAGAGGAGGAGGAGGAGGAGGAGGAGCAGCAGCAAAGTCAAACTTGATTCAGAGAAGTTCTTTCCAGACATCTACCCATTAGATGTTGTATGTCCCTAGTGGATCCTAAAGTCATGGAGCACAACGTCCACCAGACTCATCTTTTGGTCTCCAGTGAACCATGTCTGTGGTAAGACTTCGTTATCTACTTAGTAAAGGAATAAGCACTGTGCACTATGATGCCCTGTTTTCCTGACCTACTAATTAGTGGTTGCAGCCCTGGCTAAACATTAGACTAGCCCAGGGGAGCTTTAAAAAACACCAATGCCCATACCACACCCCTAGAGATTCTGATTTAATTGGATTGAGGAGAGGCCCAGGCGCTAGTAATTTTTTTAAAGTTCCCTAGGTGATTCTAATGTGCAGACAGGTTTGAGAGCCACCTCAGAAGGGAAAGTGTTTTTCCAAAGACTTCTAAATGGAGAAGTTTCTTATTCTACAGGAAAGGTCATTACAAAACCACTGTAACTGAGCAATTAGAAGCAACCTTTCTCTTGGATGGGAAACTGCTCCTTGTTCTTACACATTATGCAATTACATTGCCAGCTCAGAATGATGTGGCTTGGAATATACTAATCGGATGGTGGTACACGTACCTGGCATTTCTGTAAACGTTAGTTCTGTAATGCCAAATTAAGGATAGTGCCACATCTCAAGTGGTCCAGGAGTGGCTTATGCGCTTAGTATAAAAAAAAACTGACTTACTAGAAGGAGAGAACAGAAATCACACAAATCGTGTGTGGGGGGAGGGATGTATGAGGAATGCTATTCTTTAAGAGGAGAGATTTTGGGGTGTGTGTGTGTGTGTGTGTGTGTGTGTGTGTGTGTGTGTGTGTGTGTGTGTGTGTTCAGGGCCTGGGTGCTTTCCCTGAGATATTTGGTTCAAGGCTTGTACTCTACCACTTGACCTGCAGATCCACTTCTAGCTTTTTTTTTTTTTTTGTAGTTAATTAGAGATAATCCCATAACCAAACTTTTCCTGTCTGGGCTGGCTTTGAACCACATGCTTTAGAGCTCAGTCTCCAGAGTAGCTAGGATTTACAGGCAGGAGCCACCCAGGGCCTAGCCAGGAGTATTCTTTAGGCACGAATATCAACTGTACCCACTTCTGTGAGAAGGGTTTTCCTGCCAGTGGCATAGCAATGAAATCTCAGTACTTGAAAAATATAGGTAAAATACAAAAGCATAATCTTGAGCTTGTCCTAGAGAAGCACCAGAAAGTATAGACAAGGCTTTGGAAGGCTTCAGAAGGCTGATGTTCTCCCATCACATGTTGTAGTCCTCTCCATATTAGGAGAAAAATGATATATAAGTAAATGCCCATCAAAACTCCTACCTGTCAGAATTGGGGAATCTGAATTCCCATGTTTTGTTGTGCGGATTATTTACTGCCTCAGGCACCTGGTGCATACTGGCTGATAGCTGTATGTAGGAGAAGTGCTTCCAGGAAGGAAAGACAGCTCTCCTTTTAGTTTACAGAAGGTGGCTTGTAGAAATTGGATGCTTATAGAGGAAGATAGATAAAGCTGGTTTCCACATCCACATTGTAAGAGAGAAGATCATGAAAACAGAAACAGAGGAAGGAGGCAAGCTGAGGTATGGTGAAGGGAATGGAGGGCTTCCTTACCATCCTAGCATCTGCTAGGATACCATGCATGTCTGTGGTTGTTAAGGCTGTGATAAGACAGGAAAACAGCCACAGGAAGCTGGGAAATGTGGAAACAGTGAATCTGGATAAAAAGGAAGTAAGAGGCTGAGAACAATTTTTACATGTTCATTCTCCCAACCAGAAAAATTGAGGCTCCCACCATGGCTCTCAAACTTGCTCGGTTTTTGGTTCAGCTTCTGGGGAAGACAAAGAAAGACAAGGAATCTCAGCCATAGTGGGCCAGGACAGGCTTCTCTACCAGTGAATGCTTCCAGATGCACTGATGTTGTCCCAAAACACAGCTCCAGAAACATTGCTGAGCTACAGTGATTCCTTGGGAGGAAAAAAAATCATTCATTTTGACAAGGTCAAAATACCAAGAAAACAGCATTCCCAAATGGACAGTTACGGGTCAGGACTAGAGTTCATCAGAATATATTCTTTCTGTTTCTCCCTTCTTAGGTTTTTTGTTTGTTGGTTGGTTGGTTTTTGGCCATGGGACAAGTTTTAATGTTCCTGAAACAGAACTCAGGGCACGTAAAAAAAAATATGAATGGTTGGATATTGGATATAGGTCAGATAATTGTCTTCTCCATTGTAACTTTCGAGAAGAAAGAACATGAAGGAGAGGGTGGAATGATGGACTGAAATGATCCTAAGAACAAAATGTCCCAAGTGGTGGCTTGGCACTGAATGAGTGAACTACTCTCTAGTTTGCAATGCACCCGTGCTGAGACTCAGGGGGGCAATGAGTTTTCCCACAGGCCTTGAAAATTAGGAGCAACGTGGAAAAGTTCTCCTTTGCCTATACTTTTAGAATGTTCAAATCGGGAGAAAACTAGCCACGTCAAAAAAGCATAGGCTAGTGTTCTACCACATTGAGTCACAGTTCCACTTTCAGTTCAGTTTAATTGGTGTTTAATTAGGGATGAGTTTGACAAACTTTTCTGCCTGGTCTGGATTCAATTCCAATTCACCACCAAAAAGCTGGAAGTGGAGATGTGGTTCAACTGGTAGAGTGCCAGCCTTGAGAGGAAAAGCTAGGGGATAGCATCAAGACCTTAAGTTCAAGCCTTAGTACCAGGACAAAACAAAACACACAAAGCAAAACTCTTTAAATTCCTCCCTTTTCTTCAGGCAAGTCACCACTACAAATACACATATACACATATATGTATGCATGAACATATATTTTTAGAAATATGTTTTGTGGTGCTGTGATTGAAGCTAAGACACATGCTTTAATCATCCACTTTCTTGCACCTGCAGTCCCATATGCATGCTTTCTAACCCCAATAATTCTTACTACTTCCATTGCAGGTAACCCTGGAGGGAAAAATTCTACTACCATTTCAGTTTCTATATTCTTCCAATGAGCATTGCCCTTTACCTGTTTTTGTCTGTGTATTCTTGAAGAAAGGAAGAAAAGAGGAGAGGAAGCAAAGGGTTTTATAGCATGTTGAGCATGGTGTGTGTGTGCGTGTCTGTGTGTGTGTGTGTGTCTGTGTCTGTGTGTCTGTGAGTGTGTGCGCGTGTGCACGCGCGCGTAAGGGGAATGGAATAGTGGATCACTTTTTGCCAACCTGGAGTCACCTGACTTCAAATGACTTCAGATAAACAGCTCAGCTTTGCTTATGACACAATCTCTGGACAGTTGAAATTGCTCTCTTACTGCAAGACACAGAGTTCATTAGAACACACTCTTTTCTGGAGCTTTTTATTCCCCAAGTAGCCATTCTGTATTACTCTGTAAGAAGATCTGAAAATGTTCCCCCATTTCCAGGGAGCCCTCACTCCCTGACCCCTGTCTCTGAAGATGTAAGGAAGGGTTTGGGGGTCAGCATCTTCTCCCAGTGTTCCCCATGCCCAGGCAAACTCCTCCTTGGACTATGCTGGAGGGACATGGCAGGCCTCCCCCGCACTCCCCAACAGATACAGAAGTCTCTGGAGGGATGCCGTCGCAAAAGAAAAGGGAAAAAAATTGTGAAAGGGATGAGGCTGTTGGCAAGGACAGCAGTTCAAACTGCAGTCTCCCTTGATTTCATGTATCCATTTTCATTCTCCACTTCTCCCTTTCCAAGGCTTTCTATTCACTTTATAAAGAAAAGCAATTTCTAGGCAAAGATGTTTACAGTGTTTTAGTAAAGTTTGGTGGGGAAGGGGGAAGAGGGAAGAGGAAGAAAAAAAACTGGATTTGAGGGTGAGGGGGAAGGGGGGGGACTGGCTGCTGGGAAGAGTGGAAGAGAGAGGCAAGGAGAGAAAGAGAAGGCAGGCATGCATGAGAGACCCAGGCAGTGCCAAGAATCAAAGAAAGGGCTGCTGGAGACCCAGGGGGCGAAGTGTGCCAGAGCCTTATAGAAAAGGAGCAACGAGCTGAACAGGAGGAATGGTTAAAATTTGAAGTGCAAATGTACTTTAGGATGTTTCTGGCAAGGACTGTCACAAACAAAACAGGCCACTGTGACCACTCAGTGAAGCACAAGTTCTGCGAAGGCTAGGCACAGAAGTGGTCTGGTAAATCAATTAATAGATAAACAGATAAATGCAAAGTGCCAAAGTATGGTAATGAGGGAGAGAAGGAGGGAGGAGGAGGAGGAGGAGGAGGAGGAGGAGGAGGAGGAGGAGGAGGAGAGAGAGAGAGAGAGAGAGAGAGAGAGAGAGAGAGAGAGAGAGAGAGAGAGAGAGAGAGAGAGAGAATAAATGTAGGTGCCTGAGAACACTTCAAGTGAAAGCAAAAAAAAAAAAAAAAAAAAAACCCAGAAGACACACACACACACACACACACACACACAGAGCCAGACCCCAAGAGAGAGACACATAGAAAGTCACACAGAGAAAAACAAGAAAGGGCATCAAGGGGGGGGGGGGCGATGGGGATGGGAGGGGGTGAGAGAGAAAGTCTCCAGCCAAATGCAAGAGACTTGGCAGGTGGACAGAAGCAGCCGGGGCCAGCAGTAACTGCACTTGCTGTGTCTAGTCTATTGTTGTCTAGGATGTGTGTGGGGGGAGGGGGCAGAAGGAGTTGTTTGTTTGTTTTGTTGTTTGGCCTCTTTGTCTCTTTTGTTCCAAGCAGTTAGTTTGGTTCTTTCCCAGACACCGGGCTGGTGGAAAAGCTTTATGGATTTTCTTAAAGGGACAGGATTAGCTAGTTATACTAGCATTATCCATTTCTTGGTCCTAACCATTTTCTACTCAAATAATGGTGTTATTTCCTCAAAGGATCCTATTAAAGGATGGAATCAGTCTTTATAGTGTTTTGTGCCTAATTAACAAGAGAATAAGCTGGTCAATTTCTCCCTTATCCACTAAACTCCTTACTCCAGGGTTGCCAAGATTGTAGAAACAAGAAAGACAAAAAGAAGAAAACTCTGAAAACAAAAGCAAATGCTGAATATACATACACCAAGCACTCCAAACATACCTCAGTTGCTTTTCCCCTTAATTTCAGCAGCAAGATTAAGAAATTGGAAGTAGGAGGCTTTGCAGGAAGAAGGGTGGTTGCTCATTCGCACCCCACCCCCCCTTGCAACTGGGGCCCATGTCACTTCACCTTCTGCTTAACCACCTTTTTTTCCCTCTTACTAGATGTACCCTGAGGATAAACCAACCAGCTCCAGGGGTTCCAGAACCTGAGAAGGGTCATTCTCCTATCCTAGGCTTGGCTTTTCTGACTGTTGAACTCACTGGGGCAGCAGTAGTGATGCCTTAGAAAGATAAAGAGTCACTAAACCAAATGCAGGACATCCTTTAATTTATTAGGGAAGTGGGCAAAGTGATGTCCTGGAAGTTCCCACAGAGAACCCCAGTTTCCTGGCATGGCAGTCATTTGCATTGATTTGACTGTAAAGGATGTCATTTCTAAAGGAAAGGAACATTTCAAACACACTTCCAGTTTTTCCATCCTAGTTTTCAGTTCCTCTCCAGCAATCCCTGGAGAAGGTGGCTCTTTCTTTCTTAAATGTTATCTTTCTTCTCCTTACTTCAGCCTTAGTATCTCTCAGGGAAATCCAGAGTGTTGGAGTCTAAAAATAAACACAAAGGATTCCAGAAAGCTGGGTACAACAAGAGTGAAATGGGAAAGGAAAGTGGGGCTTCTTTGTGAATGAGATCTTTTATGTAGGAAGCAAACACAAATCAGAGCCCAGCTTCTCTCCTGGAAGCCCTGTCACAGTCGGAGGTTACAGGCTGACCGTGGCCCGGCTGAAGCTAAGCAGGGGACTCGATCCCTGTGGAGACTGAGACTTCACAGACACCTCACCAAGCCTTCAGACTTGGAATGCTGAGGAGGAGAGTTTAAGAGGCAAGGGTGCATACGAGGAGCACACTCTGAACTTCATTTTACTTCTCCCAAGCCTTCTTCCAAAAGCAGTGGAGGCTATTGGAAAGTTCTGCTTTTGGTAGAGTGCCTGGACACCCCTACATTTCCCGATGACCCTAGGTAGGGCTTTCTCAGACAGGGCTTTGGTGACAACTTGGGCCAGCTGCTCAAGGATCTTTGGGGAGGTGAGAGGTCTTGCCTTCCAAGGGGTGGAGGTGTGGTGTTGGCTTCCCTAAAGGCCCCATCTTAGGCCTGAGTAGAGCAACAGGCAGCCTAAGGTAGCGTGGCTGCAAGTTCTGAGTGTCTGCGTGGGGTAAGTGTTTGATCTCAGCAGGGGACAGAAACTCCAAATGGAGGATGGGATAAGGTACCCGGGTGCTCCTTTGAGTTGTGGGGTGAAGGTGTGTTCACATAGTTCATACCCGCCTAGCCTTGGGTTAAATGTTTCATACTCGCCTAAACCTTGATTTTGATTTGGAAGAAATCGGGCCACTACCAGAATCCGCTTGACCTCAGGATGTCACTCTGGAGGGCATCTTCTGAGAACCTGCCTGTCTCGCGGGGGGGAGAACCAAGACTAAAAGTGGGGAGCCACGACCTGGGTAGCGTCAAGTCCGATTTCACGCCCTAGCTGGTGGGGTTGAGAAAAGCCCATCGCGCCAAGCTCGGTGGATTTCGTTCGGTTCCCAGCACGCGTCCCTGCAGCGCACAAGGAGCTCCAGTTTCACTGCACCAATACCAAGGGCTTGTTGGCTTGCGAGTGGAAGCCCAGGGGGTAGTTTGTTTGGACACACAAATCTCAAACGTCACTAACCTTAGACAAAATATAAACATTAGGACACAAAGTAAACCCTGTGAGGTGCTTGCCTGGACACACCTGGGCTCACGACGCTGGAGTCGCAGAATCTCTCCACCTGCAATATCCACGTGGAAGGAACCCAGGACAACAGAGCATCCTCTTCAGCACTATCCCCCTCCCAATCTTTCAAACACCCCCAAACCTGTCGCAGGCACAGCTTTGGGAAAGAGGGGTGGGGCGCAAAAAGCACCAGAAGCTCAATAGGCATCCATCGCTCAACACATATTAGCTTCACACTGGGATTTAGGGTTTTCCCGAGAGACAAAACCAGGCCAGAGAAATCACAGCCTGGGAGCCCCTGGCACCCCCTTTCAGAAAAGACCCGTCCGGTACGAAGGGCACATGTTCCCAGCCTATGCTGGGAACGTGGAAAGCAGGGAGGAAGCGTTCAAAACATCCTTAAACAAAGGACAAAACACAGTTGAAGAAAACTAAACGACAAGCCCACAGGTCCCGGCTGAAAGTGAGATGGGAGTACGGGGAGAGGGAAATGGCCTGGGGTTCACGTCGGGGGCGGGGGGCGGGGGTATGAGACCAGTGGTTCCCAGTGGCTGCACGAGAGGGCTCCGGGGCTGTGCGCCCAGGCTCTCAAGATTTGTAGTCGCAGAGGAAGAGAGGAGGATAAGTAAAGGAAAGGGAGGGGGGCTCCCAGCGCCGACTGGGTCGCACAGGAGGTGACACTGCACTAGAAAAACTTTTCTTTGGAAAGTTTGAGTTGCGCCGTAGGTGGCAAAGGCTCAGGACCAGCCGGCAGCCCCGCCATAGTGGGCTTGGGCTTGGGGGAGAACTACAGGGGATTCCTGGGACTTCGAGGAGGGGTAGGGGAAAGAGTCCAGAAGTGGTGGAAAATTCGAGTGCCTCTCCTTAGGTCTGCCCACCAATCCTGCGCCTTTGGGGTTTGGTGACAATCGGGCGCGGAAAGCGTTGCCTTAGGATATTGACAAGGCAAAGGCAGGACTTGTAGGTTTCACGAAGGCGGTAAATGGAGAGCCTTCGTGAGCAAGGCTGTCTGTTAAAGCAGCACCGGATCCTCCCGCCCCGGGCCCCCGGGGCCCTCTCCCCCACGTACTCTCCACGCTGCTAGGCTTGTGCTCGCCAGGGATCTCTAGGGGTACGCAGGGTCGCACACCGGGTCTCGCCGAGCCTCCGAATACCACGTGCGGTCACGGGCCCCAGGCGAAGTCATTTGGCTGAGCAACTCCCACAGGAGACAGGGCCAAGCAGGCAGGCTTGGGTTCCTTCTCCACCCCAGCTTTGCATGCACGTCTATGCTGGCCGTGCAGAACCCAGGGGCCCAAACCAACTGCTGCCTGCGCTCTGGGAAGCAGGCGTGGTGCGTCCGCCGCCGGCACAGCGCCTTCCACATCCAGCCCGGCACCTCGCTTTTCCTCCCTGGGCAAGGGGGTGGGTGGTTGGGTGGGGGAGAGAACAGGTGGAAGGGTGTGTGAGGGGAAGACATAATTCAGTGACATCACCCAAGTGCAGCTCAGCCTGTTTCTTTGTGCTTTGGAGCCTAGGGTATGTTCGTGGGGGAGTCTTCGAAAATCTACCCAGTGCGCCTAAGCCGAGTTGAATTAACCCACTGGGGAGGTTAAAAAACCACCAAATAGGCAGCGAAGCCGCTTTATTTGGGCTCGCTGAACGCCCGTTGCAAACCGAGCTGCTCGAGCTATTTCGGGAGAAGTTGGATAGAGGAGAGAAAATGTTATTTAAAGTCACTCGCAAAACACGACTCCTTAAGTGTGTGTGGCTTCGGTTTAGCGCCAGCACACATGGCCCCCACGTCTTTGATATTTAAACCAGGACATTGCTTGAAAGAAACTACCTGTTGGGGAGACTCTGCAGCCCAGACGCTCGATACCCACCCCCTTTTTCCTCTCCACTCTTCAGGCAGCGACGGCACTGCTCTGGGGGTGGCATTAGAAGACAGAGGACGGAAGACACGAGCGCAGCGCAGAAAGCTGTGCGCTATGTGCTAGGCGCGGTGCGCGTGGCGGTGCAGGGCAAACTGCATCCAAGCTGCGCTCTGTCTTCTTTTCTTTCCCTTCCTATCCCCTCCCCGCCCCGAACTGAAAACAGCCCCCATCCACTAGGCTGAGCCCCTAGACTTTAGGAATGGGCCGACCTGCAACACGATTCTCTAAGTTCGGAAACCACGAAGCAGTGTTCCGAGGCGTGCGCTTCCAAACATGTCTAACTTTAAAAAAAAAAATCAAAACATCAAAAAAGCCTCCTGGCAGCTTCCTCGACTCGCGCCCACACCGTGCGCCTTGCTGAAATTCACTTGACTCTTGGAAATTCGGAAAACTCAGCCGAGCTTTGGGCGCGCGGCAGCCCAGGGGCTTCGAGAAGCTCTGGGGTGAATTGCTGGAGAAAAATCACTGCCCGCTAATAAGCAAACAGATCCCGGTCTTTTGTTTTTGTTTTTGTTTTTAAACAACTCACTGGAGACGGGGGCGCCGCGAACAAGGATAGTGCGAATACTTCGTGGCTTGTTGGGGGAGCTTTGTGTCTCCTCTGAACCTGTGGGGAAGACACTTGGGGCTGGGCCCTGGGACTGGAAGTGGCGTTGGAGGAGCGCGCACTTCCCGGGTCTGGCACTCGGATTATCCACCAAACTCTTCTGCAGATCCTGCCCGATGCTGCGTTGGGGATTTTAGGGGCGCACGCTAGCCAACTCGAGGATTTCCCCAGACGCAGAAGGCACTCAGCTTTTTGTCTCCAATGCGGGTTTGCTCGCTCCGGTAGCGAACCCCTCTCCCCCTCTCCCCCTCTTCCCCTCTCTGTTGGGTTTGCCAGCAGCGAAATTTGAGATAGACCCTGCAGGGTGTCTTGTCTGGGGTCTGAGCGACGGGGAAGGACTTTCTCCGTGGCCGAGGAATCGCGGGCTCTGCTTTATTACTATTATTTTTTTTAAGGGAGCGCACTCCTATCCACCCCCACCACCACACAGCACCGTGCTCAAAACGAAATGGGAACAAAGATGAGGGACGCAGGGGGAGGGATGGAGGGCAATACTCAGTTTCGCAGCAAAGACTGTGGGGCTGCGTGGAAAGATCGAGATTTTATTATGCAAGGCTGACGGGTAAAACTTGGAACTATAGAAAACAGTTCAGAACACTTCGTGCGCCCTCGCCCTTTCCCCGCTCTTTTAAATCCTTGTGGCAATCCGTCTTAGCCAGTTAGGCTCTTAAGTCACACCCCTAGCCCCACTCCAGGGTGACATTTCCCCTCCCTGGGTGCCTCCTTCCTGCATCAAGATATCTCAGCTTTGGGGGCTTCCGGCTTCCTCGCCGGTGGAAAACTCCTGTCAACTTGCCCCTGGCTAAGCGAGCGCACTGGGCCGCCGCGGTGGGCTCTCCCCAGTCCAGTGGTTCCCGCCTGGGCGATCTGACCCTCGGGGCCTGGGAAACCCAATGTATTTTCTAGCGCTCAGCTTTGACGCTTCTGTTTTATTTCAGTTCAATCCCAGGGGCACAGTCCCAAGGATAATAAACAAGGCTGCTTATTAGAGATATAGACGGGCTCAGAAAGAACGATGTAGAAAAGCAAGTGCAGAGACCTTTTTTTTTTTTTAAATTTGTAGTTTTTAAACAAGTGGCCAGACATTTAAGATTACCGATGAAAATCATTGTAAGGGACCGCACTGGGTTCCTTATAATATATATATATTGTATACATATATATACATATATATGGAAATACCCATATATATATATATATAATTTCCCAGAACACAGGTTTTGTCCAAACGTGATGGGTGGGGCTGTGTTTATTCATTTTGGTTTTGCCTCTGGAGATTAGGCAAAAGTGGATGCTACCTGTCCACACCCGGATGAAAACTGCCCCCCACATCGCAGGCACTCTTTTTTTTTCTTTTTAAGAGGATGTGTGTGTGTGTGTGGGGGGGGTCTTCCAGCTCTCCCTGCACAGCCAATACCGTTATTTCACATTCCCTCAAGAATTGAAAGCACAACGTACGCTTAAGGGAGAGAGAAAACTAACACTGAGAGGAGATAGAATTTGAACAATCCAGAGACCTGTGTGCCTCCCCCAATCCCTCCTGTTTTACTGGGAGGGGGGGCTGACGGAAACAGTGGGGGCTAGGGATTCCTGCTGGGGTGCGACTGCAGCCGGGTTCTGCTCTGCCGATGGCCTTGGTAAAGGGCTTCCCATCTGCTCTGCTCCCCTCATCTCCAAGTCAGGGGGAAAAAAAATCTGCCTACAAATATTGGCACAAAGCTGCTATGACAGGCGGTGGCGCTTTAAATAGGAAGGAGGCCACGGGGGTCTCGGAATGAAGTTGCAACCTCCCTTTTCTATCAGACTACCTGCCTGCAGTTCTTCAAAGGCAAGGAGCTAGCACTAGAGAAAAATATCCCCTCCGGAGCAGTGTGGGAAATGAATCAGCTATGTTCCAGGAATACATCTCTGCTGGATTTTCAGGAGCAGGCTTCCCCAGCTCTGCTGCTATGGAGAGTCACCCTTCGTGCCTCTTGTGTCTAGGTCACTGCACTTTGCTGTTGCTCACATCCAGTCAATTGCTAGAAGACACTTAAGAGGTGCTTTAGCTCACTTCTCGTGGGCAGTACCTATTGATTTTGTTAAAAATCCATGTAGCATCCAAAGGATTTTACTGTTCCTGGATTTTAGCTTAAAGAGGGCCTGGTCTCAGCTTTATTCCCATACAGAATTCTCAATCTGGAAACTGGGCTGGTGCTAACTCACTCTTGGCCAGGGTTCTCTACACTGTGAATTCTGCTCTTTGTGCCCACCTAGGTCATCTCTCCTGTCTGAAAATGATCCTGGTGTCAACAGCACCCAATAAGCAGCTGAAACCTTCTCTTCTTCCCATCTCTTTCCCTAAGCAGATGACCAGACACAGTATTCCAATATCATTTGTTTTCTAAACTTCAATCCTTGTTCAGCCATCTTTAGCCCTTTCTGCCCATCCTTGATGACGTATCCTAGGAAGGTTTGCTGTCTCATGTGTCCAAGATGGAAAGACCTCTCCTTACAAAATCTGAGTTGCAGAAAATGCTCCTTCCATTAAAAAATGGTTATGCTTTCCTATCTGTCCCACCACTTTCTAAATCAATTGGCCCTTGTCATTTTTCAGTGGAAGAAACTGAGGTATAAAGAAGGAAATTGGCTTACTCAAAGGCGTGCAGGATCTGCAGCAGCCCCTGGGTCTCATTTGTTCAGTTTGAAGGGAGGTTGGATACTAACAATAAACTACTGTTTAGTGAGCATCAACTGTGTTCCAGACCTCATGCCATGCCAGATACATTACATCAGTCACCACAGCAACTCCAAGGAACCTTGTGGCCTCAACAACATTTAAAAGTTAGAGAAAAGGAATGCATCTGGAAATTAAATATTTCAAATAATACAAAAGAGCATAAAATGAAAGCAAAAGTCTCCCACTCAACTGTCCCCCACCATCACATGGATAGTTTGCATTTTGATGGCTGGCTATATTTATGATAGAAGTTATCATCATTTTCTGTGTGAGGAGAGGAATGCTCACTAGCTAAAAAGCCAGGGATCTCTCCAGTATCTGTACTCGTTACTCTATGGTAGCTAAGATGAATATCCAGAGAGAAAATAAAGAGGTGAAGCCATAGATCATAACACCTCTTTTTAGATTTTTTTTTTTGGTGGGTTGTGGGGCTTGAACTTGGCCTGGGCACTGTCTCTGAGCTCTTCAGCTCAAGGATCCAGCCCTACCCTTGAGTCACAATCCCATTTCCCATTTTCTAATAGTTAATTGGAGATAAGAGTCTCTCATGGACTTTTGTCCCCAGGCTGGCTTTGAACAGAGACTCTCAGATCTCAGCCTCCTGAATAGCTAGGAATATAGGCATGAGCCACTGCACCCAGCTCTTTTTAGATTTTTTTTTAAGGAAAGTGTTTTGTTTTGTTTTTTTGGAATTGCAGTAAGAATGTTTAAGAATGAGTAATGGAAGCTGGGTACTAGTTGTTCATGCTTATAATCTTAGTTATCAGGAGGCTGAGATCTGAGGATTATGATTCAAAGCCAGCCCATGCAGGAAAGTTCATGAAACTCTTATCTCTAGTTAACCACCAAAACAATGAAGTGTCAGCTTTGGCTCAAGTGGTAGAATGCTAGCCTGGAGCAAAATCCTCAGAGACAATATCTAGGCCCTAAGTTTGAGCCGCAGGGCTGGAAATAATAATCTTAATGAAAGTATGATCAAAATATATTATATATATGTACAGAAATATCCACAAGGAAACAGGAATAAATATAACTTTTATAATTTCTTAGGTAGAAACTTTGTTCTGTTATGACAATGGTAATGATGTAAGCAAATATATTAATTGGCCAAAGTGGGCAGTCAAGGCAGAATTAACAACTCCCCTTCTTTTCCTCTCCTCAGTGCAGTCCAGTTACCTACTAATTTGCTATATTTTCAGAATTCAAGATCCTAGACTGTCTTGGTGCACAAAACTTTTGTGGTGGCTGTTTACCTTACCAGTATGGGTGCAATGAGACAAGCAATTCACCTTCCTGGTCTGTTACCAAGACCTTTCTGCTGCTTCCAGCCTTTACCAGAATAGGACAGGGGCATACTTCACAAGCTTTCAATTTTGTTGGTCATCTTGAATGAGAGTTAGAGAAATGTTTGTGTAAATATGAAGTCTTGCTATAAATGTAACAATTGCTTTACAAAAGCCTCTACAGGACTCTGTGACCCTTGGGTCTGGAACAGTGGAGATTGAGGATTCTTTGCAAAAGCTCTTGGCATTTAAAAGTTAGCATTTTGTGTGTGTATGCATGTGCATGTGTGCAGGAGTGCACCAGCATAAGAGTAAGGTTAGGAGTATGTCAAAATGGTAAAGGATGCTCATTTTTCTACAAATCAGAAAACATTGGGAAATTTGGAACTTTTTCCCCCTTGGTTGAATAGGACACAAGGAGGCAGGTATCCTGTGTGGGATTCATAGTGGGTAAAGACATGTGGCCAAAATGATGCTTGTCTGTTCTTTTAATCAGCATCACCACTAAAAGCTGTTCCCAGACAAAAAGGCAACTGCAGGGTGGCAGAAGCAACCTACAACAGTTACTATAACTTACTATACTTCGTGAGTGGAAAGAGGAGGGATGATAGAAAGTGCACATAACGATTTTTCCAGGAAGCTTCTCTTGTCTTTCATGCTTTTTCATTCTGGAAGGACCCCAGAACCTTCCTTAATTTAGGGACTTCCAGGTGAGAACAAATGATAGGCCCTGGCTAGACTTGGAGATGTCTAGGAGAATGCAGTGGGGAGCAGGCTGCTCTCTCTTCCAACTGCAACCTGCACACTTCTGAGATTGCTGAAAAAGAAAATCTGAGCGTGCTGGGGAGGAAGAAGCACACAGCTTTAAGATAATGTAGTGGGCTAAGGAGTAGGCTGATTCCAAGGAGAAACTGTGAAAAGGGAAAAAGTCAGACTTTTTTGAAGGCTCAGCCAGGCTTCAGAGTCTGCCTTCAATGCCTGTCAGGACAAAGGATGCTGCGCCCCCTGGTGACAGATTAGTTACCAGTGCCATCAGTGGCTTGGAAACCGAGACAGAGCTTGGAGAAACTGGTCAAATTCCTTTGCTTGTGTTGGCCAAGAAGTTTAAGTTGAAATAGCCCTTACTTCCTCAATGCTGCAGTTAAATAGGGAATTTGGTATTGAAAAATCAGGGTTTTGTGGGATTTTTCTCCTTTCTTTCTTTCATTCTCCCTTTCTCAGACTATTTAGGTAGACAGAACAATACTTGCTTAGAAACAGCTCCCTAAGGTGGGAAATACTGCGGTTTGAAAGAAAACCACTGTATTTGGGGTGGAGTGCTGAGCTGGGGTGCATCAATAAAAAATTTAGAACACATTTTTCCTTGTCTTTAAATAAAAGAGTTTAAATCTCCAAATCCAATATTAGGATTTTTTTTCTCAGTCTTGCAAATGTGACATTAAAAATTATATGCAGGTACAGATGTTATATGTTTCATTATTATGGGCCCCTGATCCTGAGCAAAGACTTTTTTTAAACTGCAAAATATAATTCTTTTCAGCCCAGGATCCCCACCCCGCCCCTAGAACCTTTTCTAGAGTAGCCTATAAAGAAACTGTACAGTGAACAGGACTTCAGTCTCTGCTGTTTCTTTTTAAAAATAAAGTACTAAAGTGTTGTGCTGGAAATTCTGCTACGAAGTGCCGTATGTGGTAGGTGTGAATATATGCTTCAATAGTTCCAGGCACAAGACCAAAAACTTCCCCGGAATTAGCAAAGTTTTCAGTTATGATCTGGCTAACATTTTTCTACAAATAGGTACAAAATCCAATTTGGGAGCATGTTTTAAGGGGCTGCCTCATTGGATTTTCATTGAAATTTTGGTCCATGCCTCCACGTGCAGTATGGTGACTTGAAGTAGGATAGAATTATGATGCCAGTGAGTTTCCATCTCCTAAAAACCAGTAAGTCTTGTCTCTCAGGTGAGCAATCACTTGTATCTCATGGTACAACTATGATCTCTACATAATGGTTATAGATTTAGATTTTATTGTTTTTTGTTTTGTTTTGAATTGTTTGTTTTGTGCTAGATTTGGAGCCCATACTTGTTTTTTGTTTGTTTGGTTTTTTTTCTTAAGGCTGATGCTCTACCACGTAAGCCACAGCTCTACTTTTTTTTTGCTGACTAATTGGATATGTGTCTCACGGGCTTTTCTGCCTAGGCTGGTTTCAAAGTCTAAGCCTCAGATATGAGCCTTCTGAGTAGCTAGGATTACAGGTGTGACCTGCCAGCACTCTGCTCACTTTTAGTTTCTAAGGAAGGAAACTGATGGTTGCCCTAGTGGGGTGGACTGTGGATGGAGTGGGTAGTTGTCATCCTATGAGGAGTGTCACCTTCCCAGGGTGACCTCTCAGGGTAACCCCCTTCTATAAGAGGGAGGGTAGAGCTGGGAGGAAGAATAGCAACATGAAGGAGATATTGGTTGCTACTAAGCCTTGCCCCGGGGTAAGGAAGGACGATATGAGCATGTCTTGAAGGAATGGTGAGGGCTGTGATTTAGAGCACCGGGCTTTCCCTTTAAAGAAAATAGCTGTGTTGTGAGCTGAACTGCAGCTCTCCAAAGTTCTAATGTGTATTTGGAGATAAGTTCTTTAGAGAAGTAATTAAGTTAGAATCAGGTTGGCTCTAGTTTGGTATGAGACTTCCAAGGACTGGTAGGGTCCTTGGAAGAAGAGATTAGGACCCAGACATTCCCAGAAAGAAAACTATGTGAAGACACAAGAAGAAGGTGATTGTCCACAACCAGGAAATGTGGACTAGGAAGAAACCAGCCTTGCTGACATGTTGATCTTGGATTTGAGCCTCCAGAACAGATGATATATTTCTTCTGCTGAAGCCACTTGGTCTGTGGTATTCTTGTAATGGCAGCTCCATCAAACTAATACAAACCACTACTTGGTACCAATAAATTAGGTGCAGCCATTTGGAGATGCAGATTTGGGAAGCTACCACGTACAGGGTAGACCCAACCTTCAACCCTAAATATCTGTGTTGAGCTTTTCTCAGAATACATCTATGGTGATGGTCTAGGTATCATCCTGAGGAAAGGTCCTGGTCAAGACCAGATTAGCTTATATGGAATCTCAGGGAATCACATCTGAGGAACATATGTGTCTTTATTTTGGGCTCTCAAATGTCTTTCACAGCGACTATCAATTTAGTTATCAACAATCAGTTTGATACATGTCCCATACTTCCTGTGGTCCCAGATATGTTAACCCATACATGATTTAAAATTTATACTATTTGTCAATAGTGGTGCAGGGGCTCAGTGTATCACGGGAAGGCACGTCCTTTGCTGACATTTGAAGAATTTCAAGATAGCAACCATAGAGCATTAAAACATGAGCCCCTTCCAAATACAGGATAAGTAGTGGCACAGGTGTGTCTCACACCCATGAAGCCAGCTCAGATGACCATATATTTAAAGCCAAAGGCTCTTATACTGAAAATTGGGTGACTTGGGCTCATTTTCCTAGATTCAAAGTTAGACTACAGGAAACTAGAGCTGAGGATGCTACCAACATGATCATTAAAACTTGAGGGGCATGATGTCACATGGTAAAAACCACACAGAGACAGATGTGGTGATGGTGGTGGTAGTGGTGGCTGGAGACAGTGAGAGGAAACAGGTTAGGCTCGGGCTACAGTTTGCAAGCAGAGTTTTGTGCTAAGTCAGTCTTAGGATTCTCTGTTGGGATGAGTGAAGGAGGAGCAATCTGTTGAAGATTTTGGGTGGTCCTGAGACCTTAATTCTAAATAAATAATAATCCTTCCATTTCATGGTGCATGCCCCACCATCTGATTCACACTTGGAAGGGAAAGTTTGGTTGTTATGAATGTAACGTCCAGTCATCAGTCAGTAGAGTCATAGGCTATCATGGGAGAAGTTCTGTTTTTAAGGATATGCACTGATTTATGGAATTTCACTGAAAATATTATAGCAGAATGTTTAGTCAGGAGGTATGCTTTTCTAGTTCTATTTCTGCCCAGCCTTGACTAACTGGAGAGTGTAAATTTTAAAAGAGGTAATTTCTTATGCTTGTTAACCAACTCCCTTAAGGAATGAGTGAAAGACTGTTTGGGACACTCTCCATTTCTTGGAAGAAAGTTGCTATATAAATTAATATAGAGCCTTCTTTTTTTTTTCATTGCAGGCCTGCAGCACACATAGACGGACTCCTCCAAATTATACAAGGGAGAAAATAAAACTTTCTGCTGACCTCTAGCAGAGCAGTTAATGCTCCCTCCTTTTCCTGCAGATTTCCCTTAACACCCCCAGGACTGGTTTGTAGGCCAGAAAAGAAGGTTTTCTTTTTCCTCTGCCTGATATTTTACATATGGAGAATGTCTGAAGGAACACTGGACTGGATTAAGTATTGAAAGCCTGCTGTGGGCAAGGCTTGGACTTTGGAACTGCAAAGGAAATCCAGTCACACCTGTGAATGGATATGTACACCCCAAGTCAGGTCAGCTTCAGTTTCTCCTAACAGACAGGATCTTCTTCCTCACTCCTAGGAAAAAATAGGGTACATGTATATTGGGGGAAGGGTGAGCCAATTTTTAGATAGTTTTACAATTCTATTTGTGACATTTGCAAGTGAAGTCCTAAATGAGTCTTCTTACTCATGTGGAAAACCAGAAACTTGGATACAACTTTGAACTTAAAGGCTACTTATATGAGAAAATGAAAAATACCCCTTGCTTGTAATCTCATTTACTTAGGAGGCTGAGGGAAAAGGATTACAGTTTAAGGGTGGCCAAGGTAAAAGCATAAGGGCTCTATCTGCAAATCACTAAAATAGAAAATATAAGAGCATGAATTAAGTGGCAGAGTACTTGTCTAGCAAGTGAGAAGCTCTGAGTTGATTCCTTAGTAGCATCATCGTCACCAGGACCAACACCAACAACCAAAACTTTTGAGACAAATAGAAAATTATGCCCATATAAAAACATGTATAAGAATGTGACAGCAGTATTTACATAATAGTCAAAAGGGTAAGGAATTCACATGTAGATTTAATACAAAGACATGATGAAAATCTACTCAGTAACAAAAGGAAATTGTTGGTCCAACAGGGATGAACCTTGAAAGAATCAAAGTTAAAAAAACAAACAAACAAAAGCCAGCCACCCAGGAAAGTGCATGATGGGATTTCTGTGAGATTCCTGGAGTAGTCATATTCATGGAGGCAGAAAGCAGATGAGTAGATGGCTAGAACCTGGAGAGAAGGAAGGGACTTTGTACAGTGACAGCAAAGTGTGCATTTTTGCAGAAGATGAAGATGTTTTAAGATGAATTGAGGCCATAGCTGTACAATATGGTGAAAAGTGTGCATTTTTGCAGAAGATGAAGATGTTTTAGGATGAATCGAGGACATAGCTGTACAATATGGTGATTGCATTAGAAACCATTGATTTTTGACCTTTAACTGGATAAATGACATTACATGTGAATAAAGCTATAACTGCTGAGCCATACCTCCAGCCTTATTTTTCTGCTGACAATTTCTGTGCTAAGCTTTTGCTTCCTTTTCTGGGCCCAGCCTGGCTGCGATCACCTATGTGAGGCTTGCTGGTAGCTGGGATAACAGGTGTGCTATGAAATCCTCAAGAAGATGCTTCTTGAACTTTTCTGTATGGACTGGCCTTGAACTGAGATTCTACTTAGCCTTTCAGCTAGCTAGAATTACAGGTAGGAATCACTGGTGCCTATGTTGTTAAGCTATGTTTTAAATGTATCCTTTAAAATGATACATATAAATTAGTTCATCTCTTTTTCTGAACTTGATTACTTTGTGTAAATGTGCCCAGATTAAAAAAAAAGATCTGAGGTACTAAAATGAAAATGGGGAAAAAGTGACATTTCCTTAGACATACTGATCTATAGGCACATGCATACCACAATATTTATACCTATAATTCTTTTCATTGTTTTCCCTCAAACTGAAATCATTAAAATATATTTGCACAAGTTATTAAAGTGGATTTTTTTCTTCCTGATAGTCTTTTCTCCTTTAGGTACCAGGATTCTAACTTTCTCTTAAGAAAATATTAATCCCATTTTCAGTTCACATGGTTTTGTTACTGCTGACCTTAGGCCCTAAGCTCCATGCTCAGGCCTCATCAATGGATATATTCTATCCAACGATGTACTAGTATCAGCTCAGATCAGCATATCTGAACCAACTGGTAAATGCTCTGAAATTTTCAAAGTCAGATGTTAAAACATATAACTAGTTGCCACTAGCTAAAGTCTAAAATCC
The DNA here is from genome assembly GCF_031878675.1 of Megascapheus bottae. Taxonomy (NCBI): domain Eukaryota; kingdom Metazoa; phylum Chordata; class Mammalia; order Rodentia; family Geomyidae; genus Megascapheus; species Megascapheus bottae. Next base: position 44,681,342 of record NC_143511.1, read on the forward strand.
TAGCTACTCAAGGAGGCTGAAATCTTCTGGATAGAACTCCAAAGTCAACCTGGGAAAAAAAAAGGCTATGATACCCTATCTCCAAAATGATGAGCGAAACACCAGGCTAGGGAGGTGTGGCTCACATGATAATCTCGTTGTCAGTAAGTAAGACAAGTAAATAGAAGGTCCTGAGTTCAACTAGGGTATCAGAAAACAAAACAAACAAATCAAAAACCCAAGCAAACAAGTATCTAAACTAATGGTTCAATTTTGTTAAAAATAAAAGTAGTAATACTCAAATCTTACCATTTCTCAATTAACTATGCTTGAGATTACTTATATCTATTGGCTCTATACAGAGGAAATGCTGTAAAAATAAAAAGATGCCATTGAAAATTTTCTTTCCAACTTTGTGTTGAACAACTTTGCTATGATAGCCTAAAACAAACGATGGTGGCAGTACTTATAATACAGAAATAGGCTAATGTTACCTATCAGGGATTCATCTTTCCTGACAAGGAGCTTGTTGAACATTTACCAGCTGTAGTGGGTTGAATGATGGTTCCCAAAAAGATACATCCCCATCCCAATGCCTGGAATTTGTGACTGTAACCCTATTTGGATAAAAGGTCTTTGCTGTTATAATTACATTAAGGACCTTGAGATGAGATCATCCCGGATTATCTCAGCCAGGGAGGCCTAAACACAATAACATGTGTCCTTGTAAGACAAAGAAGGCAATCTGACACATACAAAGAAGATGAGAAAGTGGCCTGACCACAGAGGCAGAGTTTCCACTGATGTGTCCACAGACCAAAGAATTCCTGGAGCTACTAAAGTTGGAAGAGACAAGAAACAATGTCATCAACAGCCTTTGAAGGTGATTATGGCATAGCCCTGCTGATACCTTAATTTTGAAACTATGGAGTCTAGAATTATGAAAGAATAAATTTCTGTTGTTTTTAAGCCATCTGGATTTTGGTGATTTGTTATGGCAACCACAGAAATCTAATAGGGCTGCACACCACTGCAGCCTTATTGAATGGTTCAGGGATGGCTGTGTAACGGGAAGTTGGCTTGTACTGCCAACTTTGCCATTCTGTCTTGGCCAGTATATTTCCTTAAGGTTGAAAACACTATATCAGTGGTAAAGCTGGGATCTTGAAAGAGACATTCCTGCCAGTATTGTTTGATAAACTGAATCTATTCTACCACTGGAGTTTTACAAATTACAAGAGCTAATCAATTTTCTTTTTGAATCAAGTTCTGTGACATATTACTTTTGGGAGAACATTTGAAAAGGTTCACTTGTACAGGCAGCATTCTAGATATACATTTTTGTCACTTGACCAACTTCCATTTGCACTAGGCATAATTTTGGAACAATAAGGAAAATATATACCAAGCAGACAGCAATCTGGTAAGTACCTGAATTCAATCCTAAGTATCTGTTACTAAGCCCAACTCTTTATGAAGTATTCTCATCAAGACAGATATTATCTGCCATTGAAGAATTTACAATTTAATTGCCAGTAAGGAGTTTAGCACAGCCCACACTAGTGAGATCACATACAGTCTTGAATTTTCATTATATAATACATATATAATTCTGGACAGTCCTAAATTAATGAAATTGTATTTTCTAAAGAGAATTTCTTAAAGACACATTTTAAGTACTTAAAATTGTTTGAGATAACATTTAATACATTGAAAGTCGTTAAAAATGTTTTTTTTGGCAAACAGTGATTTTGGTTGAGAAAACATTCTTTTAGTGATAGTGATTTTCAATGACATTGTATTGTTGACATTTTTCTCCTTTTAGGAAATGCTATTTTTAAATTTAAACAAGCACATTTCTGAAAAAGCATATATACTATATTGTCAAAATGAAGAGAAAATCTTTGCACCTTCATTACTTCTATCTTTAACCATTTTTATTTCAGGCTGGAGAAGTTTCAAGCCAATTTTGCTACCACAATCCTTCTCTTTTCTTTACTATCAAATATCTTTGTCTTATGATGGACACTTTTTGGATGAATTCCTTGTCTTCTTTCTAAATCTAATTAAATTCAGACCAATTTACCTGAAATAACATTTATGGTCAGATTTTGATAGCTGATTAACTTGAAGCCCATATTTTCAAAATGGAAGAGGTGAGAGTTGAGATAATTTTTTTGTTACCAAAGAAACCCTTCCGGATGCTGCTGTTCCTAACTAGTACTAGTGAAGTAACACACAGTTCTCTTGATTTGAAATAAAAATGATGTGCTGGAGACCTAACTTATTGATAGGATATGTGTCTAACATATTCAAAGCCTTGGGTTTGACCTAGTACCACCAAAATATATAAACAAACAAAAGGGAAATGGACTTTCAAATACAAGTATATTCACATGCATGTGTGTACATGTGCACACACACACACACACACACACACACACACGTGATGTTTTTACATACCAAAAAGGGACTTGTCTTGTATATTTGCAGGAAGAATAAGTAAACCACATATACTCATTAGGTAGATAAGTGATTTCATGAAGGATATATAGCATACATGAATCAAGCAATTCAAATCTACCCTCAGTGTAGTCTAGAACAATCCTCCTCTCTATGCTATACAACAATCGACAATAAAACCTCTCAGAAGATTAACATCATTCAGTATGAAGCTAAAGGGAAACAGGAAAAAGTAAAACCTTAGGTTTATGCTTTTTTCCATTTTGATAGCCCAACAATAGCCAAAATAAAAACTGGGAACACATTGGGTTCAAGGTAAACAAACTCAAAGTAGCTTTTTATAGAAAAAAATGATGTTACTTTCTTTCTATTAACAAAAGTAGCTTTTAAATACTACCCATTCTTGAAAACACTAAAGCTAATATGAAACTTAACACCAGAGCTGAAAATAAGAATCAGTGATTTGTTTCTTGATGGCAAATTTATACCAAAGACACAAAGGGTTTCTTTACACTAAATTGTTTTCTTCATGTGGACACTACTGATAGAAATCTAGGTAAATGGATATAACTAAGTAGCGTATGGCTCCAGCTTTAAAATATCCCTTTTCTTTTATTTTAAATCAAGCACCTCAACATTTGTCCAGGAACAGGAGATAGGATTAACTTAAGAGTTAGGTCCTAGAGATATTTCAAAGCTGCCTGGACAAAAGTTTGGAATGACTACAATAGAGAGCTATCCTCCCTTGGATCCAAATCTAGATTGATGACCTCATATGTCTTTCTCAACATGGACTGTCATAGTTTTATGAGCATCAAGAACTGGGTGTTTGCCATTGTCAACAGAGCTTCTCCGGAGCATTGCCACCCACAGAAACCCAAGTATTCCCCGTTGAGCATACATCGCAGTCACCCTGGACTCAAGAGGTAGCCTTTGGTTTTCCCAACAAGTAGGATGGAAACTCTGCAAGGAAGTAGCCCCTCTTTGTCCTGATTTGATTAAGAACTTGGAGCCAGAGCAGTGAGATTTCCCAGAGAAGCCTAGAAGGAAGGCGATGAAGCTTAGATGAAGGATTCTTTCTGGTCTGAGACCTTCTCCAAAGTTTCTACTAATTTATATTTGTAAATTTTGCCTTCTTCCTATTGAGTTTGTTAATTATATCAGTGATGGCTCCTCCACATGGAGAGCTGTTTGAAAATTGGGCTAGAGGAGAGTGTAAAGATGAAACAAACTTCTCTGACATGCTCCCACCCATAGCAAGCTGACATTAAGCCTCAGATTATTCAGGCTTCTGGTCATCAGTAGTCCTTTTGTTACTACAAGAGTCATCAAAAAGTTTATCCACCTGAATTTCCCTCCAAAGGAAGACTAATTACTACAATGGTAACTCAAAAGACTCACAGAATTTCCACACATGGCTTTTCATTTGATTTTGTGGTGTCAGCACTGGAAATGTCAGCTAAATTTAATTTTAAAGTGAAGTCAATAGGGTTTTTTTTGTTCCAGTACTGGGGCTTGAACTGAAGGCCTGGGTGCTGTTTCTTAGCATTTTCATTCAAGGTGAGAACTCTACCACTTGATCTATAATGTCACTTTCAACTTTTGGTTGCTAAAGTCACCAACTTTCCATCTCAGGCTGGCTTTGAGCTTTAAGCTTCCAATCTCAACCTCCTGATTAGCAAGGATTCCAAGTAAGAGCCACTGGCACCCTGCTTAAGTTAATGGGTTTGTACTAGACTTTTACATTTCCCTGTAAGGGCTCTTAAAGGACTAAACCAGAGAAATATTTGATATTGTTTTTCTGATCACAAAAGTAATGGCATCTATATATGCATAGATCCAGGCCTTGAAGCCTTATAACATAATGGGTAAGATAGTAAAACTTTCCCTAGTCCCACATGGTTTTTTTTTTTAAAAAAAAAAAGCCATTATCTTTCTTCCCCCCAAACACATATAAATATTTCATTTACTATTCTCCATTTCCCAAACAGGGTTTATACTCTGAACTCAGCATGTTTTCTACTCAGTCCTATGTCTTAGACATCTTCCAATATGTCTATTAAAATGAGCTTCCTTTTGTTTTCCAGCCCTGGGGCTAAAACTCTGGGCCTGACCACTGTCCCTGGGTGTTCTCAAGGATAGTGCTCTACCACTTGAGCCGCAGCACCATGTCTAGCCTTTTCTGAGTATGTGGTACCCAGGAAATGAACTCAGGGCTTTATGTGCTCAAGGCAAGTACTCTACCACTAGGCCACTCACCCAGCCCCAGTGATATTCCTTTTAATCTTCTTTTTAGAGATTTTATGGTATTGTACTGTGTGACTGGACCATATTTTCTTTAGCCAGTTACTCAAAAATGCATGCATGGGTTCTTTCCAGTTTTTTCTGTAACAAATATTCCTTCAAACACCATTTTACACATAACTGTCTTTGAGCAATTGTAGGAGGTTGTAGAAGTATTTCTGTAGAATGAATTCCAACAAGGGAAATTATTACTGGGTCAAGAGTTTGTGCAGTTTATTTTTAATAGCAACCTCCCCCTGTTCCTAGTGATACTAAAATCATGAAATTCAGGCATGTCTGGTGTGAGTTAGGAGTTAAGAGGATCCGTCTGTGATTTTTTTTTTTCTTTGTGAAAAGTTAACAAGGAGATCAAAAGCAGTTCAAATGGTAAAGCACCTTCTTGGCAAGCACCAGGTCCTCAGTTCAAATCCCAGTACTGCCATACAAAAATAGTCTCTTTTCTTGAAAAAATTTGCTCTAGGTAAGCCAACAATCTAGAACAGCAACTGTTAGCTTGGGAGGCAAAATTTCTACACCTGATCAATTTATTAAACATAGTTATCTAGTAAACATTTAGCAATTCAGACACCCATGGAATTATTATAGAAACAGAAATTGGTTCTCATTTTTAACATTGTTGCACTGTTGCTTCAATATGAGAAACCCATTTAACCCAACAGAATCAAAATGTTTACTATGTACAATTCTTTGATTTCATCCTCAGGTTTATTTGATCAATGAGGCTTGAAAAATCCATTTGTTGAATGAACATCAAAAGTGACCTTGAGCCTGTTATTTAAAGAAGAGCAAGGTTTACCACCTTCCCATTTACAGAAATGGTTTTGACGGTTTACTGAGACTCCCATCTCTGGAGTTAGGGTCATTGGGCAGACTAAGAAGGTATTTTAGGAGATTTTTTTTTCAAGTCAAAAATTTTCAAACTCTGCTCCATAAAGACTTAGGGATGTGCAGGGAGAGAAGAGTTAGTTAATGGAGCAGCATTTGTGGTTTTTCAACTCCAATTCTACCATAGATGTCCCATTTAGACCTGTTTCCTATACTGTTAGAGATTCTTGCAGCTGGAGCAAATTGACTTCTTATTTCCCTCATTTGTACTGTAGACATAGCAACAATGATATTTTACAGAAGATGCTAGCAAATGGTATGCTACTTTGACCCTGCCAAACATTTAGTCAATACTTGTTCTTTTACTGCTACAGATTTTGCTTTGGTACAAAGCTGTTTCCATATCACCACTTTATTTATTTATGTGTTGTCATCTCTAGCAAAGTTAGATTTAATTCAGAGCCAGGCACAGGTGACTCATGTCTGTAATTCTAACTACTGAGGAGGTTGACATCTGAAGAGCGAAGTTTGAGGCCAGCTGGGGCAGGAAAGTACGTGAGACTTTTTTTTTTTTTGCCAGTCCTGGGCTTGAGCTCAGGGCCTGAGCACTGTCCTTGGACTTTCTCAATGTTAGAGATCTACCACTTGAGACTCAGCACCACTTCCGGCTTTTTTCTATGTATGTGGTATCGAGGAATCGAACCCGGGTCTTCATGCATGCTAGGCAAGCACTTTAACCACTAGGCCAAACTCCAGGCCCCAGTACTTGAGACTCTTATCTCCAGCAAAAAGCCAGGAAAACTGTGCCTCTCTCAAGTGGTAGAATGGCAGCTCTAAGTGAAAAAGCTAAGGAACAGTGCCTTGACTGTGAATTCAAGCCCCAGTAACAACACACCACGAGTGTGCGCACGCGTGCACATGTGCACATGGACACACACACACACACACACACACAATTTAATTCAAAGTTAAAATTTTTTTAATCAATTTCCTGCTTTCTAATCCTTGTCCTTGTAGTTCTCAGACCCCGGTCCAATTTTGTAGATACTGCTGGAGGCTTTGCCAACAATGGACTCTGCTATATACAAGAGGTTCTGACTCCTAGGCAGCTTAAATGATGGCTGCTTTATCTACTATGCCCCTTGAGTTGTACAAGAACTATTATGACACAGATGTTTTCCCTACCTGTCGAGATTTGAACATGAAAATTGCAAAACCTTAGAAATATTACCTAGTTGCTATCTTTTCCATAGTTCTAAGAACATTTGTAAGGACTTCAGAAATAAACACTCTCATATTCTAAGACTGGCTGTATTTTCCACTTTTGGCCAAAGTGGTGGTTTTTGTTTTTAATCCATTCAGCTAACATATGTTCTTATCAGTCCTTTTCTTAGGAGGGCTTGTCTGCTTGTCTTTGTGTAAGGGAAGTTTTCAAGTCTTTCTAATGAATCCCAGACATGAGGCAGGGGTGGGGTGGGGTGGGGAAGAAAGCATCAAGCATTTTTCTTTATTACTGGTGGAACAAGAGACCAAGAACTATGGAGTGGAGTAAAACTTCCCCAACTGGGTATCTTTCTACCCAGGAAGTCCTCCTCCCAGGAGTGCCAGTCATTGCTGCAGCTCAAGAGCCAGACATGGGTGTAAGGAGGGGCTTCGCTATGTCATAGCCATTCAGAGCCTGTGGGCGACTTAGGAACAAGTAGATATAGAATTAAGGGCTGAAAACAGCATTTAATGAAACCCCTCCCTCCAGACACTCTTGATCAAAGTCTACCCTTGCACTAAAACAATCGATCTACAGTTGCATACATAAAATTTTGGCAACACTCTGTCCTCATTGCTTTCAACAGAGGCTTTAGCCCCTGAGTCTGGGCATTGTCCCAGAACTGAGATCCAGTTGCATTACACATACCAGAAGACACACCACCACAGCCGAAGCCCGTGCAACCACTTTCTTTTAACCTCACGTCTGTGAGAAATTACTTTCCAACTAAATAAGTGAAACCCGATGTCTTCTCTGGGTGGTTACTTTTTGTGCTTATGAAGTCAATAAAACTCTCCAGATTTATTAGACAGTCCTGCTGCGGAAGACAAGACCACTTCCTAGTCCCCAGTGGAAATACGTGCGTCTTTCCTTTCTGTAACCTTCTGACCATGGATTTTAATATTTTTCATTTCTTTTAATATTTCCCCCCAAGAAAATTTGTCAGAACTCTCAGTGATAAGTGGCTTGGCCTCTACTACAGTTCTGATCTTTCACATGTAGGAGTGATACATGGAACATGTTGTAGGCTCCTTGTTTTCTTTCCTTCCTTCCTTCCTTCCTTCCTTCCTTCCTTTCTTCCTTCCTTCCTTCCTTCCTTCCTTCCTCTCTCTCTCTCTCTCTCTCTCTCTCCCTCCCTCCCTCCCTCCCCCCTCTCTCTTTCTTTCTTTCTTTCTTTCTTTCTTTCTTTCTTTCTTTCTTTCTTTCTTTCTTTCTTTCTTTCCCTCTTACTTTAGAAGGATCCTCGTTTCTTTACACCATAGTCAGCAAGGAGCTTTGGCTGTCTCTCTTTCCATCACTCTACAAACACTGACAGAAACACCTGCCAATAATTCCTACTCCTGTGAGAGTCCACTAACTAACCATGGTTGATGCCTATGATAGTGATAATTGGCTTCATCTACTCAGTACACCAGCATTTATTGAGCCCCTGTCCAGTGCCAGTGTGCTAATTGGTAGACAGGATAATGTGCATTCTTTCAAGGACCTTAGAATCTCACAGGGGAAACAAAAATGTCAACAAGTAAAAGTCACTTAGCGTGACACTTTCCATAAAAAACACAGAATCTTGTGGTTACACAGACTAGAACAGAAAAAGTCCATGAAAGGCATCTTAGAGAAGACGATGAAAATTGTGTGTTTGAAGTGGAGGAGTTCACGGGGTGGATCTGGGAAGGGTGTGCCAAGCAGAGGGACTACCAAGAGCAAAGAAAGGAGCTGTGAAACCACACTGCACATATGGGATCTAAGAAACTTTGGACTGGGAACAAAGATGGAAAAGTTGTAAGCAACCTGTGTTCATACGTGACTGCGAATGTACAATATCTAGGTGATGAGGAACTCTGGAAGGGGTTTTAAGTCTTAGAACAACTGTGATATCATAATCAGGGCAGGGTGGGGAGAAATGTAGAGTGCTGAGATGTTAGCATAGAGGGAATGAAGAGGAAATTTTTCACTGATGACCACGAAGCAAACATGAAAAGCTAGCAGTATGGTAGAGTCCGACTGTAGAATAGCTTCAAGAGATATCTCCTTGACTGAGAATTACTCAAGATTCTTTTATTTCTAAGTTGTCGACTCACTAAATTTTGTTCTCCATTTACTTCCCCAAATGATTTCAGGTTGGAAGGAACTTCTTTTTTGTTGTTGTTCATTCGGGGCTTGAACTCAGGGCCTGGACATTGTTCCTGAGCTCATTTGCTCAAGGCTAGTGCTCTACCATTTGAGTCACAGTGCCACTTCCTTCTGGTGATTAATTGGAGACAAGAGTCTCACAGACTTTCCTGCCCAAGCTGGGTTGGAACCATAATCCTCAGATCTCAGCTTCCTGAGTACCTAGGATTACAGATGTAAACCAGTCACACTCAAGGACAATTGATGCTTCCACCTTGTACTTACCATAGCATTTTTAACATTTTATGCAAATTGTTTCCTTATTAATTGCCTAAGAAGTCTTAGGGTCAAGAACTACTATTGATGTAACCCCAATCCAAACACAATGATAGTTTTCTCTTTTTAATGGAAAAGAGCACATGAGTTGTTAAACAGATGAACAACAGCGTAAATAGTAAGCGGAGCCAAATCCCATAAAAGTGGGATACTAACAGATGTTTGGAAATGCTGACCTGGCTTGTACTATTAATGCGAGGTAAACACATGCGAGTTGACTTCACTTTGGATACAACCTTGCTTAATAAAGAAGGATTATGGAAAGGAAAAATTTGTCTCGGGATCACATGAAGCAAGTAAGCCATGAAAATAAGACCACTCCTAACTGAAATATAGGAACGTGGAGTCTTTCTAACCCTGCTGGTGAGTCACCATTATAATAAGATGTTTGAAAACCATTTATCTCTTGCAGTTTTTAAGCAATAATTTCCAACCAGGAAGAGAATAACTCTTACACTTGAATACAAGGTCTCTGTTTGCCTTGGAACATTTTTCTTTTTGTCTTTACAAATGTCACTTCACTTTTCTGTGATAAAGGGGAAAAAAGCAAAACAAACAAACAAAAACACTAGAAGAAATAACTCTACCACCAAAAATACCCCTTCTTTGTAGGGTATGCAATCTACCAGTCCTTCTCCAGGGGCTTTCAATGGCATAGCAAGACTGATTTTGAAGCAAGTGAGTTAGTTTCTAACTGGCTTGCCAACTAGTCATTGGAATGAATGATCTTTAGTCTCCTCCTATGTCTCTGGAATGGAAAAGTTTGCAAGTGAAGTACCTGGGCCATGTTTGTTTCTCCTGACAGTATTTCAATGAGGTGACAGACAATTTAGCTGGGAAACTCTACATCGAACCTAGGTTTTTATTTTATTTGAGAAAACAGAAGATCTGACCGTACAAGTCCCACATCCCTACTCAATTTGTAGCAGGTGTCTCTTTTAAATAGCCATGCACTCTCCAGGTCCAAGTGAATCCATCAATTTCTATGGCTCCTTTTTTGGTCTGCTCTGCTAAGAGTCAAAATACCAGTTGCTACTTGTCTATGTACTTATACTGAGCAATATTAAAACTATTAAACTAATAAGATATGGGCATGGTCTTCTGTGCTAGCAAAACACCTCAGAGGGCCTCTGTTTTGCCTCAGGTGGTTCTAAAGAGGTCCAAGAGCTCCTGGGGAATCAGGGGTAGGTTCCAGAGCAGCATCTATAAACCAAAGGGCAGGGACAGCATTGTCCTAAGAGGCATACCACATGAACATCAGTCTTTATAGAACTCTACTTTTCTCAGAGTTGAGAGAGATTCTTATCCCTCTTTTTGAAAATAAAAATTTGAAAGAGAAATAGAAAAAAATGACACAGTAATTTTTCCCCTCGCCCTTGGTTACCAACTGGCCTTTGTAGCCTCTGCGTTTGATTTTCTGGTACCAACCAATCTGCAAACTCTTTTCCAGCCTAAGCATAAGGAGCCTCTAATTTTAGCCATTTTATAAATGGAGTGAAACTTTGGCAACTCATGTTGAAGAGAGGGCATCATACAAAATTTATAGAAGGTCTATAGACTGAGAGAAATAACAAGTCATGGATAAAATATTTGTTTTCTTACTAGGTTTTTCAATTTTAAAAGCCCTCTGATGTTCCTTTTCATTTCTCTTTTAATTTAACCATGGCTATTTTTCAAACAGAACTAATGACCGAAAGCTAGCTCATTCTCTAATTACAGCAAGAGACACTAGACAGGAGTGTTCCAGACACTGACCCATCTTGGCTCAGGCAGAGGCTCTGGGCAATTTTACTGTGGGGCTGGCTTAGTACCTGGGGCCAGGAAACATCTGTTAGAACATGAGGTTCAGCGGGCGCTCTGCTTAATTATAAAATGGCATTGCAATGTCTCTTTGAGTTGGCCCAACATAGCTTCTATGTGACTCTATCACATGAAATGAGATTCTTGATGTTCTGTGAACTGAATTTCTTCCAACCCAAGTGGAGAATCATTTTAAGAAGATTGAAAAAGTCAAACCTTTACCCTCTGGAAAAAGTTACAAAGAAAGTCAAAACAAAGAAATGCTTTCTAACTACAGTTGAAAAAGTTGGATATGAGTGGGGCGTCTCTTGTATAGGGAGTTGGGGAGCCAATTCAGGAATGACTCACACTTCTAGAATGAACTGTTTATATAGTGTTTCCTCCTCCTTATTCCAGGGATCAGAGTTTGGAAGGTCAGGGACAATGACAATTGAGAAACACAGGGGAACTGGAGAAGGGGGGAGGGAACACTGAAAGGCTTACTCACCTTGAATAGGGCACATTTCTGTAATGAGTTCACGTGATCATTCGTGGCCCAGGACCTAGAATTTATTCCTGGAGTCCGTACACCTTGGGAACTCTTCTTCGCTGTGGTGTGAATCTCTTATCGGTAGTTATGAGAATTTACCTTTCTCAATCATCTTTTATGTCTGCCTATGAGAGAGAGTCCATAGCTGGCAGGGTCTGCTTAGGAACATCTTTTGTCTCATAGCCTTTTATAATCACTTCCAGATCTGTGGTATATTTATGATTTAAGTCATGTTACAGAAAGAAGTCTTAAGGGTTTTTTTTTCCTCTAAATCTTCTTGACTTGTTATTTTAGATTCATTGCTGATTTTTTTTTTTTGCTTTTTAAAGGGGAAGCTGAAATTTTAAACATGTTACTACATGTTTCCAAATGGCAACTCTTTGTCTCTTTGTTCTTTCAAAGCTTCTTATAGAAAGAAAAAAAAAGTATGTAGTGTGTGTGTGTGTGTGTGTGTGTGTGTGTGTGTGTGTGGTTTGTTTAGAAACAGGTAGGGAAAAGAGATGGATAAAAGGAACTCTTGAAGTTCATGTCTGTTGTTTTGTGTGAACAAAGGTTTTAGATTTGGAGGCACATAACCTAGCATTTGGAATGTGTTTAGGAAGGGCAGCTTCAAATTAATTTTTTAATCATGTCTCAATGACTAGGTATAGCAATGAAAGGGTTAAGTCCACAGTGAGGAAATATCTCATAGCAGAAACAAAGGGAAACTTGCATATTTCTGAAGATGACATTGGATCAGCCTGTGGATTTCAAGCAATTATGCGATATTATGATTCCCACTGAGTATGCATTAGTTGGAATACTGCTCTTTTTTATTTCTCCATGTCCCAGGATTGTACACTGAAAGAGCCCTGTTCAACTTTCCATGTCAGGATTTTGAAGGAAAAATTATAGTAAAATATGCTTAAAACAGTGGGGCCTTATGTGAATGAACACAATGTTATTCAAGGCTTTTGTTAAAAATGTGGTTTTTATTTTGTTTCTTTTTTTCTGTCTTTTAGTTTTGTTGCCTTTATTCAAGCTTTACCTCCCCTCTTTTACAGAGAAAAAGAAGTAAGACATTTCAAAGGCTATCTTTAATACAAAGTCCATTTAGAGCTTGGAGACTCAGAAAGGATTTGTTTCCAATGAGACACCCCATGTGGAAAATAAACAAATGAGAAAAGTTCATTGTGTCTAACACTTCAGCTCCAGCAACCTCAATGACAGTCACCATATCTGAGGAAATGTCCCCAAGAGTCATCTTGTAAGCAAAATGGTTATTAATGAAGGCCCCTATGAGTTAAAAGATGGGTTGTTCCTAAAAGGTAGAAACTTTAAAAAAGAAACACAATTGTTCACAAAGAATAGTTGAGTAAACACAAACATTTGAGCAGGCTCAGCCCATTTATTTATTAAGATGAAGTTTTGTTTTTGTTTTAAATTGAATTAGCTAAAAACAAAACAAGACAAAAAATGAGGTACAGATTAGAGACCATGATGATAGAAGGTTATATTCATTTTATCTCTATTTTTTTCTCTCTAGGGAAAGTAGTTTGACCAGTTAAAAAGTACAGTTAGCTGTTAACATAATGACTTAATAATATAAGAGGAATAAAGCTGGGTGCTGGTAGCTCACACCTATAATCCTAGCTACTCAAGAGGTTGAGATCTGAGGATCATAGTTCAAAGCCAGTCCAGGCACTAAAGTCCATGGGGCTCTTATCTCCAATTAACCACCAGAAAACTGGAAGTGGCTCCGTGGCTCATGGGGTAGGGCAGTAGCCTTGCGAGCTCAGGGACTGTGCTCAGGTCCAGAGTTCAAGTCCCACGATTGACAAAAAAAATACTACCCTTGGCTATCCAGTGATTGTATGATAGCTACTCAATGCCATCAGCCCTTTTTATATGTCTTTGCCATTCCATCTTTAGGCCACCATATTCTCCTAGCCGCCATGGATTGTTTGGAATCTTAAAAGAGAAAAGCAAGGTAAAAGAGCTCTTCGTAGTGCTTGGTTGGCTCTCTTAGAGGAGCTTCTTCAGAAGGGCCTCAGATCACAATTACATATAGGTCATTAGCCAGATCTTTATCACATGACTATGTCTAACTGCAAGGGTATTTGATAGAGATAGCCTTTTAAGTGGAAAAATAAGGATTGTTCCCAAAGAAGTTCCTGTAATACGAGTGGAACTAGCACAGGAGCACAGTTCTGTAGGGCATCGTCTCAGAGTCCACAGGCAAAATAAAGGCTTTAGATGATTGCTATTTGCATTAGTTGGGTATCATAAGTATTTGTGGAAATTGCTTAAAGGTAAAACAATTTTCTACATGCTTTTGAAGCTCTGATTTCGCTAAATATTTTTTCTTGCCTAAATATTACATTTAAAATGGTTGCAGATTTTGCGATCCTTTTTGTCTACTTATTGAATATTAAATATTTTAAAAATTTATGCAGTTTAGAAAATTTATGGGTTTGGATGTGGAGCAAGGGAAGAGTAGCTCTAATTAGGGGTCACTATTCTTGGCAAGAGTGACCACTCTGCTATCAAATGCTTTCGCTTCTTGAATTTCTTCACTTCCCCCACCCTCCCCACACCTATTCATTTTAAAAATTTTGGTGCCAGTCTTTGGGCTTGATCTCAGGGGCTGGTTGCTGTCTCCGAGCTTTGCTACTCAAGGCTAGTGCTTCACCTTTTTAGCCACAGCTCCACGTTCAGCTTTTTTTGGTATTTAATTGGAGATAAGAGTCTCATGGACTTTCCTGCCTGGGCTGGCTTTGAACTGCGATCCTCAGATCTCAGCCTCCTGAATAGCTAGGATTGCAAGCGTGAGCCATTGCTGCTCAGCTCCACTCCCCCTATAAGCTCTAGAAACCACATATTCTCATCTAAAATGTCAGTACTTTTTATGAGGCTGTTATTCAACATTTAAAAATATATTCTTTATCAGGCTACAATAGCAATCACCTTATAATCTCAGCAACTTTAGGGGACAGAGGTTGGGAGGATCGTAGTTTGGAGTCAACCCAGGAAAAAAAGTTCTTTTAATGAAAATTACTCTCAATCAATTAGCTGGGTGTGGTAATGCAGCCCTGTCCTTTTAACTTTGAGAGACATAGGTAGGAAGATATTTGGTCTAGACTGATCAGGGACCAAACCAAATCAAACCAAACCAAACACTCTGAAAGAACTGCTTGAGAAATAACTAATGCTAAAAGATTCAGAAAGATGTTTTGTGAGGTAGAATTTTTGCCCAGCAAGAAAGAGGGCCTGGGGCCGGGAGTTTGGCCTAGTGGTTAAAGTGCTTCCCTAGCATGCATGAAGACCCGGGTTCGATTCCTCGGTACCACATACATAGAAAAAAGCCAGAAGTGGTGCTGAGGCTCAAGTGGTAGAGCTCTAGCCTTGAGAAAGTCCAAGGACAGTGTTCAGGCCCTGAGCTCAAGCCCAGGACTGGCCAAAAAAAAAAAAAAAGAAAGAGGGCCTGAATCCAAATTCCATTATCACTAGAAAAGTAATATGTATACATGTGTGTGTGTATGTATGTGTGTGTGCAATACAACTTTGCTGAGTGGAAAGTTTTGCTTAACTGGTTTCCTTCTTACTGGAGAAAGCATATATATGGCAAAAAATTCAAACTGAATAAAAAGATTTTGAGGTTCTGCACTCTAAATTTTGAGGCTCTTTTCCTTGGTGCAATGAGTGAATTTTTTATGTGTATACAAAGCACACATGAATGCCCAGTAGGCACATACGTAAAAATTTCCCCAAATCAACAGAAACTGAGTATACAACTTTGTGTCATATTAAAAAAAACAAAAAGACCATTAAATATATTTTCTAGCCTGGTGTGGTGGTTCATGCCTATAATCGTAGCTACTCAGGAGGCTGAGATCTGAGGATCAAGGTTCAAAGCTAACCAGGGCAAAAACGGATCTGAGACTCTTATCTCTAACATCTAGAAAATGGGAAGTCAGGTTTGGCTCAAGGGTAGGGTGGTAGCTTTGAGCTAAAGAGCTCAGGGATATTGCCCAGGTGAAGTTCAAGCCCCATGACCACACACAAAAGAGAGAGAGAGAAAGAGAGAGAGAGAGAGAGAGAGAGAGAGAGAGAGAGAGAGAGAGAGAGAGAGAGAGAGAGAGAGAGAGAGAGGATATTTTCTAGCAATACACCTGTTTGTTTTTTAATTCCCTGTTAAAATTGGGAATTTTAAGTGAAAGAGGGGAATGTTATATTCTTGGAAAATGGAATATTTTGCTTCAATATTGTGAAGGCAATAGTAGCTGGAGCTTATGAAGGAAATGTTTAAGAGCAAGAAAAAAGTAACCTGGGATTCTAATATTCATGTACTGTGCTATTTCCACAAACCATGATATTCCATGTTCCTAATAAGTGGCTTCTCTATACTTTTAACTTTCCCTAGGTAAGTCATTATTTATGTCTTGGCATAATTTTTAATAGTTTCCTCTTCATTCTCAGTGTAGTCCAAGTTTGGACCACAACTCTGCCCCGCTCTCTCTCTCTCTCTCTCTCTCTCTCTCTCTCTCTCTCTCTCTCTCTCTCTCTCTCTCTCTCTCTCTCTCTCTCTCTCTCTCTCTCTCGCTTTCCCTCTGCCAGTACTATAGCTTGAACTTAGGATCTTTCACTTACTTGGATTGCTTACTCATGGCTAGCATTCTACCACTTGAGCCACACCTCTATCCTAGTGTTTTTAACTGGCTAGTTGGTAATGAAGTCTTGAGGACAGTTCTGTCTAGGCTGATTTTGAACTATGAATTCTGCATCCTGCATAGCTAGGATTATAGGTATAAGTCATCAAAACAAGCTTTGTGATCACTCTTGTCTATAAGACAAAGGGTACAGAAATGAAAAACAGTGACAACAGGAAATAAACCAAAGGGAAAAAGAAAGAAAGAAAAAAGAGACTTGCAAACAGCACACTTAAGAAAAAAAAACCTTTCATTTCCATTTCTTAGAGTTCACTTCAATAGGCATCATTTTATATAGTCATGCACACAAAGCTATTGAGCTATTGTGATCCTCTGCTAAGAATATCTTAGACAAATTCTAATCATTACTAATGAGGGAAACCATGCCACCTATTTCTTTGCGTCTGGCTTGGTTCATCTAATAGAATTTCTCCCCATTATTGTAAGGAAATGGAAAGACTTGCCTCCCCATTTTGATGTGAAGATTCTTGGGAGTTCAGTGATGTTAGAGAATGATGCAAGCATCCCATTCTAAATAGAGGCCAAAAGGCACAGAATGTGGTAGAGGCTATTGTGGCTTCCACAGTACACAGCAGAATTGTATTCATAGCCTGGAGAGAATGAAATCACTTCAAAGATGTGGGCAGGAGAACTTATCACCAACCTTTCAGTACATTTTACCGTGGCCTTTAACTTTCCGTACCTTTATTATTTCCCCCAAATCAACCTGCAACTGATCCCCTCTGGCAGATGCTGCATACCAAACAATGGGGGACAATTGTTCCTTCAGACAACCTGGAAACGCCCCAGGCCTTTTAGGGGAGGATAAAGGAAGTTTGACTCAGGGTAGGAGTTAGAGGAGGATGAAGCTATTGAAAGAGCAGGAACAGGTATTTTCCTGTCATATTCATTTTCTTAAAATTGAATTAGGTTTCTGTGGAAAGCCGGTTTGTAGAATAATGATCTCTTTATGGTTCTACCAGCTGAGACATAAAAGAGTGTTTGTGGTACGCTTTAATTTCTGAACAGAGGTACAAATTCCCTACTTACTGGTCATTATGGTTATTTTAATGACAATTAGAATAACCTCTTATAAATAACTGGACCCTTTAAACTAAGCAACTCAGAGTCTTTATGCCATTTTGGTATTATAGTATTATGCTACTATGGTATTATATCAGTACTTTGGCTTTGGGTCACAAGATAGCTTCATTTGTTTACACACTGCAGTATTTTCTTTCTTCTCCTCTTCCTCCCCCTCCTCCACGTCTCCTTCTCCCTCCCCTCCCCCTGCCCTTTTTTGTTTTAGTACCTGTCCTGGGGCTTGAACTCAGGGCCTGGGTACTGACCCTGAGCTATAATGTCACTTCAGGCTTAAGATTATTTGGAATTTTTTTAATTAAGAAATTTTATGTGGGAGAGAGCTAGACATAATGCTTTATTACATAGATTAATATGTATCTATAACATACAAACTCTCAGCCTAATTTTAATTATGTTCTAAATTCTAAATGCCAGTGATTGTATATAGAGATTCCCTTCTTGAATACTTGTTTGTTAAATACATCATTTGAAATATGATGTAAAAATCAATGTTAATAAATTCTTTAATAAAAAAGAAATTTTAAAGAAGCCTTTTTATTTTTATTATACTATGTGAAGTTCTTTCTCTTTTCTTTCATTTTTTCCCCTATGGTTTGTCCCCTGTTGTCACTGTGTATGAATTTGAACCTGGTGTATGGCATATATGTTTACTTGAATTAGAAAAGAGAAGGGGAAGAGCTGAATAGTGAGACAAAGGACGGGGTGAACCAATGCAACAGTGACACCCACAAGACCATATGTTGGAAATGAACTTTACAACTTGGCGGGGGGAGGGAAAATGGGAGGGGAAAACAATGTTCCACAAGAGATACATTCCTTTCCTTTCATATGTAACTGTAACCCTTCTGTACATCACCTTAACAACAACAACACCCTTAATCTTTTGGGTTGGCTTCTACCATTATTTCTTACACAAATAACGTACAATTTTATAAATTGAAAATGCTAAATTCAGTTCAATAAACTAGACTCACCTCTGTGGTACAAGTCAATGGAAACAAAAATTAAGTGTTACCATGAAAACTCCTTTTCACCCAGGCCTGCTGTCCACCGCAAGGAGCCAGTTGAAGGCAGTTTAATCATGATTGCTGAGGGGACCACTCAAGGTAAATAGCCTGATGGCTAAAAGTGAAGTATAAAAAGAAACTAGGGTCCCATGTGTACCCAGCACTTTGGTCAGGTTTTGCTGGTGGTGCAAATTGGAAATGTGCCAGGACAGGTTAGAATAAAAGAGAAACATTCTTCTTTGCTTTGAGCAGATCCTGAGTTTACATATATGGCCAACAGAGGGGAAGAAATCTATATTCAGATCCCTGAGGCACAGTGGTAAATGGTTAGCCTGAGATCTTTATGACAAAAAATTACAGGAAAGGACTACTCAATATACACCAAAAAAATGCTAAACTTCAACTTAGGTGCTTGTGACAGAACATGGAGCCATTTCAGAGAGTATCACTGATGGGGGAGACACATCAGCCCTTTGCACCCAAAGATTCTTTTTTCATATATTTTTAATCGTAATTAATTGAAGGGTTACCGTATATTCACCAGATAGCAGGTGCATTACTTCACAAACATTGATACCCTTTCTCATGTTTTGGTCTCCATTTCCCTCTCCCCACCACCACCCCTTATCTTGTTTTCCCCCTTTTCCTATCCCATTTCAAGTAAACAGATATATATATATATATATATATTTATATATATACAATATATCAGATAACAAGGTAAAGTACTGTAACAATATGAGATAACCAAGGAACAGCCTTAAAAGAGATGAGGGATAACATGTACATTAAGGACAATAATCACTCATTATATGGCTTTTGTTTCTATATCCTGGATGTCCTTTCATTTAGCATCATACTATATGGCCTTATGTATCTAGGTTTTGCTCTATTATAAATCTCTGCTAGGAGAGACCATGGTTTCTACTGATTATGACAAATGAGGGAAACCATTGAGCCTAAGTTCCTTTGAGTCTGGCTTACTTCACTTAATATGATTTTTTTCTAAGTCTTTCCATTTCCTAACAAATGGGGCGATGGCATTCTTTCTGACAGCAGCATAGAATTCCATTGTGTAGAAATACCATATCTTGTTGGTCCAATAATCAACCGAGTGTACCCAAAGATTCTGTATCCATTGACTTCACCAAACTTGAATACAAAGCACCCAGAAGAACTGCATCTATGCTCAATGTATATAGACCCTTCTCTTGTTCCTATTCTCTAACAATACAGTATAACAACTGCTTGTATATGATTTACATTGTGTTACAAGTAATCTGAAGATGATTTGAAACATTTGAGAGGATGTGCATAGATTATATGCAAATACTAGGCTATTTTAAATAACTATATTGAGAGATGAGTTAATCTTGATTGTCAAATTGAATAGACTGAGTGGACTGCCTAGAAGACTTGGAAAAAACATGTTTGTGTTGGTCTGAGGTCTGAGGACATTTCCAAACATGATTGGCTTATGGGATAGCAATAAATGGAGGACAACCCATTAGGAATATGGATAACAGCTTCTAAGAGCCTACAGGCCTTAACAGAACAAAAGTGGAAAAAGGATGGATCTGCTAGTCCAGGTTCAGCTCCTCAGTCTCTCTCTCTGATTCCTAGCCACACAATAAATTCTGCCCCATACTTTTATGATATTTGCCTTGCCTCAAACTCAAAGCAAGGGAGGTAGGCAAACATGGACTGAAACCTCTGAAACCATGAGCCATTTAGTTTAGTTTCTTTTTTTTCTCCTTACTTGGGAAACTTGTCACAGTTTGGGTGTCTGTATATGGTCCTAAAGCCAATCTTCCATGTGTACTATAAGAGGATTGTAGAGGCCATAGTGATTTTTCACTTGTTATCTTGAATCTCCATATTGTCTCTGCAAAGAGGAATGATCCTCTACGTTCTTAGAAGAGGAATCTCAGTGACTTTATAAAGCTACACAGTCAGGAAAGGGCACAGTGGAGATTTGATGCCAGGTGGGTAGAAGTTGGTGCTGTAATTAGTTCATCTTTTCGGTTTTCCATAGTTGGGATGGCGGCTGTTCCTAAATCTTGGGCTTTACCAAAGTACCCACAGCTGAAACTCTTTCTAGTGGCTTTGGACTCATAGCCCAGTGCTGGTTTAACAATTCTTCAAAGAACAAATACTACAGCCTTTCTAGCCATCTCCAACTAGTTGATAAAATCCACTTTTCATCAATTTATGTTCCTGTTGTTTCCCCCGCCACCTCCCAAGACCACTACTCTTTGCTTGTTATTCGGTTCTTTAAGAGTGTTAGTCTATGCAGTCAACTATAACAGATGACCAGTTGGTTTAGGTAACAAACTTTCATCTCCTAGTTTCAAAGGCTGGGAATTCTAGTACTAAGCCACCGATGTCATTGTATTCTTGGAGAATGCCTTTTTTATGATTCACGATCATTTTCATATTAAATCTTCACCTGATAGTGACAGAAATCTTTCTCATGTCTCTACTTATGAGGCCACAAATTTTATTCATGAGAACTCTATGCTCATGACCAAAGCCTCCCTCCTATTTTCATCCTATATGAACCTAAGATTTCAACATAGAAATTTAGACAGGGGCACAAACACTCAGACCATATTAGCTTTCTTCCTCCTTTCTTTTATTTCTTGCATCAGCTTCTCTGTTTTTTTCTTTACTTTTAAATTCATGAACTTAAGCCCATATCCTTGATATTTTTTAACATTTGTTTATGACTAAATCCTCTTAGAGCAGGTGGCTTCCATACAAGTTCCAATGACAGCAGTGAGACTGCTATAATAAGCAGTTTACTAGTATATATTGTCTTGACTAAATTCTTCTATAATCAACATTTCCTCATGTAATAACCACTAGAGATATGGCTAATGTGAGTGACTGCAGAAGTAAATTTAAACTTGAAGTTTCCAAATGTAAGTATGACTACTATAGTTGACAGTATAAGGAAAGATAGAAGAGAGAGCATTTCTGCATATCTCAGGATTGTAGGAAATCTGCATAAGTTGGACCATGTCTAGCGACACACCTTACTGCTTGGAAACCCACAAAAGGGCTACTTCACTGTCAGGAAAACATACTAAGATGCAGAACTGTGTTTAAGAATACAGATCTAGGACGGTCTAGAGCTTGGTAGACTTGCTGGTAGGAGCACATTTGGTTGGATCTAGAATAGTCTATGGCTTAGAAAGTGGGTTGGTCAGTTGTAGAGGGAAATATGTAGGATAAATCCTTACCTTACAATTCAATAGTTGTGTGATCTTAAGGAAAGCTATCTGCCGTTTGTATACCTTGTATTTCTTATCCATACATTGGATTATAATATAATAAATGGTAATAATATCTTTTAATCTACATTCTACATTTTGGTATGATTACAGAAACCATCATGAATGTGAAATGAAGTTTTTAACCAGTCTTTAATGAATAACACTGTTTTTGACTATGTTTGGGGAAGTTACAGACATATGTACTACAAGCACACCTTGGCACAACCATATACACATGCCACATAGGTACAAGAGGGATATTACCTAAATACAGCAAGGGCAGATAGCTAATACAGTTGAGATTCTGAGATATTAGGCTCACATTGGCAAGAAGAGTATCTATAAAGATACCAATGGAAATGTAAGTCTGCTGGAATATAAGCTCCAAAATGGCAAGAACCAAACAATGCCTTGCACATAGCAGCCACTTAATAAATACTTGTTGAATGAATGAGTACAGGCAAAATATATTGAGTGCTCCTAATTCATTTCACTTACTTAAAACAGGCCCTTGTTCCATCTTTGACTGTTTGTTTCCTCCATTAAAACTAAGAACCCTGAGGCTGAAATGAAAGACACTCGGTTTCAATAGGACTTATTCACTATTTGTATTATTGAATTATCTTCCTAAGAGGTAGAAGCTGGAAGATGCTTTTCAGAAGGCAATTCTTGCCAAAGGAAAGCAGTCCTGGAGGAGTAGATCAATACCACATCAAGAATGCAACAGGGAGCTGGAAGTGTCTGTGTAATTGTTGACAGCACCATGGAAACTGAGACAGAAGTGATGTGGGTGATGTGATGTGATGTGATAATGATGGAAGGGGATAAGGGAAAGAGAGAAAGAGAAGGAGAAGAGAGAGAGAGAGAGAGAGAGAGAGAGAGAGAGAGAGAGAGAGAGAGAGAGAGAGAGAATCTCCATTTGTTTGGCAGGTAGCTTCACTGTCCCTTTCTTCTCATTGGAGTAGAAATGGTCCCTGTCAGAGGAGATTTGACTATATCTTGTTGACTACAGGGCCATCTCAAAGCCTGGCACACAGCCCAGATCAATATGGAATTATTTGGGACAATCATTTTGGAAAACAATTTTGCATTATCTAGTAAGACAGGCACGTCCCCATAGCAGAGCATTTCTATGCCTAAATATAAGTCCTCAAGAAATACTTGTATGAGTGTGCCAGCTTACATGTGCTACAGTGTTGATAACAGCTCTATTTGTAAGAGATCCCAAATGGAAAAAAAATTAAGTATATATCAATAGGAATAAAAGCAAGTGATATAGCTACCCAATAACTATTACAGAGCAACCAAGATGATTGGAATAAATGAACTACAATAACAGAAAACAAAAAGGCAGCAAACAGAATGAAAAAACTACATAATTGGGATCTGATGGTTCATGCTTATAATTTTAGCTGCTCTGGAAGCTGAAATCTTGAGGATCTTGGTTTGAAGCCATCCCAGACAGAAAAGTCCAGGAGACTCTATCCTAATTAATCAGCAAAATGTTTGA
Source organism: Megascapheus bottae (assembly GCF_031878675.1). Classification (NCBI taxonomy): domain Eukaryota; kingdom Metazoa; phylum Chordata; class Mammalia; order Rodentia; family Geomyidae; genus Megascapheus; species Megascapheus bottae. The sequence continues at coordinate 44,704,541 of NC_143511.1, forward strand.
CTGGGAGTATGGCTCAAGTGTTAAGATTACTAGCTATGAGAAGGAAAGCCAAGTGAGAGTGAAAGATCCTTAAGCCCCAGGACCAGCATAAAACAAAGGGAAAAAGGAGAAATGCTACACAGTTTTGTAGAACTGACTGCTCTGGAAATACTGTCTTGCATTCTGAGCTTTTTTGGGGCAGTTATCTGGAGGCTTTGCCACTGTGCATAATTGAACTTAGAAGCAATAAAACAATGTCAGTTTACCATCAGGCTCAACAAAAAAGGGTAGAACTTTTATGAAGAAAGTTATGAGACAGAAGGAGAAGGAAAAAACATGGAAGACAAAAAGGTAACAGCCTCACTCATCTTTCTTACCCACAGCTTACTCAGAAAGAAAGCTGGGATGCCATCTTACTTTGAAATATCTGCAACTTATCATATATGTGAACTTGAACTGCTTAGTCATTCTGCTTACAATTTTATTCATAGGATAAATCTTGAATAACTCTAAAAGAAATCTCTTTATTGAAGGCCTCAGTCCTTAAATAGTATTCAGAATGTACAGTACTTCTGATATACTCATCCAGAGAGGATGAGAAGATGGCTCTGCCTGCTTCCTCTTGGGAGGAAAGGGCTATTCTACAATTAATAATTCAAATAGGGCTTTTAAGCCAGAAAGGGAGAAAAGAGTGTCAAGGCAGTGTTAAGAATCTGGGAAAGCTGCCAGGGTGGTTTGCATGATAAGGGCGGGGGAAAACATAAAAAGAAATATTGCCTAGTGCTTGATCTACTTCCTTTTCATTTATAAGGGTGGGTGGTTTACTTTTAAACCAAAGTGTGTGATTTTCAAGTTCCTTTACCAACATGGCTGATAACAGATCTTTTTTGAAGCCAGTGTTTCTGCCAGCTACATGCCCGTCCAGGAGGGGATCTGATTACTATGCCTGTGGGCAGAGAGTGGACCCTGAAGATTTCCAGGGGAGCATCTAATCTCTGGTCACCTTGTGGAGTGCTACCTATACTGTCATGGTAAAGGGGAGCTCATTACAATTTACAAATTAAAGCCAGTGGGAAAGAACATAATCTTGGCAACTGCCTCTTGGGAAATCTTGCAACTGCAAGAGCACCATGGAAGAGTGCTTTAAATACCATGGTGGTTCATCCAATCTCCTCGCAATTGTATAGGAGGGCATGTGGCCAAGGCCTTGTAGGGAAGAGGCCAGGTTGCCCAGGCTTGTGATTGGCTGGGAGGGGGCACAATGCTAAGCCAGCCACTTAACCTGCTTCTGCTTTATGAGGAGCACGCCACATGCTTCCTTGCACATTCTTTTAAATCCTTGTGCGGCTGGCATTTGGAAAAATATCGACTGCAACCAGACGTTGCAATCCTGATGACAGCTTCTGAAATCCCATCTTTCTCACAGCAACATCTCCTGTCAGCTCCCCACCCAGAAAGCCGTCCCCACCCAAGCTGGGCTCCAAATAGCATGAACTGCAAATGTACATGTTTGGCGGCCTCTTCTAGGGGCCCTGACAGATATGCAGGTAGAGAAATGTTGCTGGTAAAATTAGTTCAGATATTTCCCAGAAAACAAACCTGACACCACCAAGACACTTGATAACTCAAACACAGCACTTCAGAACCTTTGCCATCAAAGCCCAAATGTCTTGATTTCAATTTCCTTCATCTCTCCCTTTCCCAAAGCTATTTCTTTCTCTCAACACCCTCTGCCCCCAAACAAAACAAACAAACAAACAAACAAGAAAAATACCATATAGTTGTAGGATAGATCTCAGAGTTCAGTCTCCTGAATCTGTAGGATTATTGGTGTGAGCCACAGGCATTGGGCTTCTTTCTTTAAATCTTATAGGGAAAAAAGGTTTTAACTCTTATTGAAGACATGTCATAATTCTTCCTCTTCTCAAACCACTTCTCCTACAGAGGCCTGCTGATATCTAATCACAAGAGAGGCGTTCTGTCCCTCTTCACTGAAGACCTTGGGTGTAGATGTCCAGTGGGAGACAATGCTCAGAACTGTACCTGGGATCAGACAACAGTCACTGACAATAGATATCATCATTTTTCTTCCTGTCTCTCCTTCTGATGGTGATAATAGGGGGCCAGTGATTCGTGATACAATCATCAAACCAAAGGAAGTTGAAAGGTCATTGCAAACGCAGAATAGTGGTGCATTGATCTCTACATCAAATACATTTATATAAAAATAAAAACTTAATCATTTGAAGAGTATTGTATGCTAAGATATATAGTATAGAAATGTCTTTTTTAAATGTTTTGAGTTAGCATATCTTTGTAACAGGTTTTATTGTTAAATTTCTATCCAGATGATATGTTTATACAAATTCCCCCACTATCCATTGGTCCCTTCCTTTCTCTCCATTTTTCAAACATGTTGTGGTTTTTCATTATTCTGTATTCATGCACACACACAGAGGTATATGTAACATAGAAATGTAACATACCTACGTATACATGAGTGTATGTAACCTCTTTACCCTTGGGTACTCACCCATCTCCCATCCCCTCTGGCTGGCCATGTGCTAAGGAGCTCTGCTTTGTGTGTATGACTTTCATTTCATTACTATTACTATTGTCATCATTATCATCACCATTTTGGGGCTTATATGCTTTACAAATAAATGATAACATTTGATATTTGGCTTTTTGAGTTTGGCTTATCGCACTCAACTTTCCTGAAAATGACTTAATTTCAAGGTTTTAATATCTGAGTAACAGTCCATGGTATGTATATGAATTTATGCATATACATATGTATATTTATATACACAGAAACATATATATATATTCAGAGAGTATTTATATACACAAAGACTCATGTATACTATATTTCTTTTATCCATTCAATCATTGTAGGGTACTTCAAGTCAAATCTAGTTTGTTGTTGTGAACAATAAATATCAGTATGTTGGTGTTTACCTGATATATTGATTTACTTTCCTTTGGATATAAAACTTTAAGTAGAAGCAAGGAAAAAAACCCACCAATACTCAACAATTCAAATACCCTTTGATTTTTTATACATCCTGTGTAACATCCTGTATATATAAATTTGAATTATATGTTTTCTACCTAGGGATTACATGCCACTTCTCCACAAGTATTTTTCCATTCTTTTTGGTTGTCATGGTATCGAGTGTAGGGTTAGATACAGTGAGATCTGTGCTGAATCATGAATTAAAATCTAGTTACTAAAACCTCATTTTACATGTTAAAATTTTAGATAGATCATATATATATATATTCTCAAAATTTAAATGTACAGAAAGCTATATAGTAAAAAAATCTTGTTTTCATAAGGTCATATAGGATGAGACTAAATGAAAGGATCTCTAGGATATGGAAACAAGAGCTTTATCTTGTGTGATTGTTGTTCCTAATGTACTATGTTATTTCTCTTCTCTTTTTGTGCCCTTTGGTTAATCTCATATCATTACTGTAGTATCTGACTTTGTTACCTGGCATATTGTATATACATTTATTTGTTTATTTGAAATAGGAAAGGGAAGGGGGGAAAACAGGATGAATGGGGGGGAGGGAAATGGGGGCAAAAACATGAGAAGGGGGGGCCGGGAGTTTGGCCTAGTGGTAGAGTGCTTGCCTAGCATGCACAAAGACCTGGGTTCAATTCCTCGGTACCACATACATAGAAAAAAAAAAGCCGGAAGTGGTGCTAAGGCTCAAGTGGTAGAGCTCTAGCCTTGAGAAAGTCCAAGGACACTGCTCAGGCCCTGAGCTCAAGCCCATGACTGGCAAAAAAAAAATGAGAAAGGGTATCAATATGTGAGAAGTAATGCACCTACTACCTGACGAATGTAACTGTAACCCTTCTATACATTACCCTGACAATAAAAAATAAATTCATGTTTTAATTCATAATGAACTCTTACTTTCTATAGTGTAAAGGCCCAAGCTCCAACTCTCTTAGAAACCTTCTGTTAGGAGTTTGTTGTATAACTCAGTTTCTTAAGTTCTGAAATTTAGAGAAGTAAGTTCAGAGAGAAACTTTACTTCTAGGTAAGTCCAACCTCTGATTCCTATTTGTGTTTTTATGTTTTTTGTCAGTTGTGGAGTTTGAATTACAGGCGTAGGCACTGTCCCTGAGCTCTTTTTGCTCAAAGTTAGCATTCTACCACTTGGAGCTACACCACCACTTTTCACTCCCTGGTGGTTGATTGGAGAATAAGGGTCTCAGCAGCTTTCCTGCCTAGGCTGGTTTTGAACCACAATCTCCAGAGCTCAGCCTCCTGAGTAGTTAGGATTACAGGTGTGAGCCACTGTGCCTGGCCTGACTCCTTTTTTACTATTTCTAATTTCTGGAGTGACAGACCTTCCCAAAGTGTCTTATCTTGTCCCACAGGATAAATGACTGACCATTCATAACCCAGGGGTGTCCATATTATTTAAATGATGCACACACACATGAAAAAGGAATGGGAATAATTCATCATGCATGCTCCAAAGACCCCCGTTATGACAAAATTAGTCTTAGTCACTTAATAATCATTTAACTGACATAGGAACATGCTTTATACAATTTTTTTTTGCTCATTAAAAGCATGTCTAAATGAACTCCATATCTCTAGATTCAGACCAGCATTTTTTGCAATTTAGTTAAATTGCTTTTCAGAAACAAGAATTGTGATGGAATTTGGTGTAGGAATGCTGGGACTGTGTAATTGTAAGCTGCAACTTTCCTCTTTGGAATATAAACTAAGACATATCTTTATTTATAAATATTATTCTCAAAATTAAAAGGTAAGCCAGAAATTGAAGCAAAATATTCACAAGGCATATTATATCATCAACAAAATATCCAGAATTCAGAAAGTCATTACAAATCAGTAAAGAAGCAACTCATTAGAAAAATGAGCAAAGGATAGAAACTGAAGCTTTACAAACTATAAACATATGCCAATAAGGACATAAAAAGCTTCCTGATTTATTAAAAAATGCAAATGAAAATAAGATAGCATTTCACATCTATCAGACTGGCAAAAAAATTTTCAAGTCTAGCAAAATGGGCATATGGATTGGTACAATTATTTTGAGAATAATTTTGCAATAATTACAGAGTTAAATATGTGCTTACTCCACAATGTAGGACAAGCACTTCTGGGTGAATTTCTTTTTATTATTATTTTTTATTGTATTTTATTGTTGGGATAATGTATAAAGGGGTTACAGTTACATTTGTCAGGTAGTGGGTACATTACTTCTTGAACCTTGATACCCCTTCTCATGTTTTTATTCCCCTTTTCCTCACCCCCTCCCTTTCAGTCATCTGGGTGAATTTCTTAGGACAGAATATTCCAATCTTTCTCTCATGGTGACACCCATAGAAAATGACTATATCCAATGGTATACTGAGATGACCTGGGAAGATAGCTGTTCACAGAAGAAGGTGGCCTATCAAGGAAATCGTAGCCAGTTCAGGTCCCCACCTGACTTGCCTATGAGCTGAAAGTTTCCACATTATCTACCTAGCTACAAGAAACTCTTAAGACATTGGTTGGGTCTAGAGAAGCTGCTTCTGGGTCATGAGTTTAAGATCTGTACAAAAATGTCTACCAGAGCGAATTTAGGAGACCAAAAGCAAAAGCAAAAGAAAACAACAATTTAAACGTCCTCCATTAGGAGAATACAAAATTAAATTCAGATATACTTGCACAATAAAATGATCTTGGCAAAAAAAATAAATAAAATGATCTTGGCACTAAAATTTATGAACTTAAACTATTCTAGCTTTTTTTCAAAAGAAGATTTTTGTTAGCATATATTAGTTGTATGAGAGAAGTTTTACTGTGAAATTTCCATACATGCGTATAATGTATGTTAATCAAACTCACCTGCAGTTCCTCATCCTCTTCACACAATTTCAACAGGATTCCGATGTTTCTGTTTTCATCTATGCACATGAAGTATATTCTCTCTGATTTCCCTGGTGCTAATAGCTTATGCCTACAATCTTAGCTACTACTTCAAGGATTGCAGTTTGCTGCCAGCTTGAGGGGGAAAAGTTTATAAGACTCCTTAACCTATAGATGGGAGTGGCAGCATGTGCCTCTTTCATTCCAACTAGCAGGAAGCTGACATTAGAAAGACTGTTGTTCTACATTCTTCAATGGTATAGAAGAAGCAATCCAAAAATTCATATGAAATAATAGTAGACCCCGAATACCAGAAACAATCCTTAGCAGGAAGAATCAATACCAAACTTTAAACTCTATTATAAAGCCATAATTATAAAAACAGCTTGGTACTGGCACATGAACAGTCTTGGTGACAAATGGAATAGCAATGAAGATCCAGAAATGAACCCACAGACTCAGAGCCACCTCATCTTTGATAAGAGAGCCAAAATCACTAGATGGAAAAAAGACAGCCTTTTCAACAAATGGTGCTGGTGGAATTGGCTATACATATGCCAAAAAATTGAAGTCGCATCTTTATACATCACCAGAATCAACTCCAAATGGATCAAAGACCTTAATGTAAGATCAGATCTCCTGAATATATTACAGGAAACAATAGGAGAAACACTAGGACTTCTTGGCACAGGTCAAAATTTTCTTAACAAAGAACCAGAAACACAACAACTCAAAGAAAGGCTAGATAAATGGGATTTCATCAAACAGCAGAGCTTCTGCATGCAAAGGACATAGCAAGCAGGATAAACAGTAAGTTCACAGACTGGGAGAAGATCTTTACTAGCCATACAACAGACAAGGGCCTCCTATCTAAAATATACTTAGAGATCAAAAAGTTAACACCCCCCCCAAAATACCTACATCCTCAAAGAAACAACCACCCCATTAATAAATTGGGCTAAAGACTTAAAGAGAGACTTCTCTGAAGAAGAAATAAGAACAGCCAATAGACATATGAAATGTTCAACATTTCTGGTCATAAAAAACTGCAGACCAAAACTCCATTGAGATTCCATCTCAGCCCAGTTAGAATGGCCATTATCAAGAAAATTAATAATAACAGATCCTGGCAGTGATGTGGCCAAAGGGAATCCTACTACATACACTGCTGGTGGGAAAGCAAACTTGCTCAACCACTTCGGTTGAACACAAATCCTTGTGGCAGGGCAGAGAGTAAACTCAAACCATGACATAATGTATGCAAAAATTTAAAACAGAATCATATATATAGTAATAAAGATACAAAACTATCATGGTTGGTAATTAAGTTATTAGCAACCTTAGGGTAGCATTTACCTTAGGTAAAAGGAAAGAAGTCCGAAGAGTATGATAGTGAAAAAGAGTCAATTTATTTGTGATACTGCAATTCTTTTACTTTTTTTTTCTTTTTTTCCTTTTGCTGGTCTTAGGGCTTGAACTCAGGGATTGGGTATTATCAAAGCTAAAGTTCTACCATGTAAGCCATAGCACCACTTCTGGCTTTTCCTGAATCCTTTATTCAGTCTCACAGACTTTCTTGCCCAGGCTGGTTTTGAACTATGATCCTCAGATCTTAGCTCCTGAATAGCTAGAATTATAGGCTTGAGTCACTGGTGCATGGCTGCTATGACTACGATTATTATTATTATTATTTTTTGCCAGTCCTGGGGGCTTGAACTCAGGGCCTAGGCACTGTCTTTGGATACTCTTTGCTCAAGTCAGGCACTCTGCCACTTGAGCCACAGTATTACTTCCAGCTTTTTATATGGTTAGGGTAATCGAGCCCAGGGTTTTGTGCTTGCTAGGCAAGTATACCACCACTAAGCCAAACTCCCAGTCCCTCAACAATTCTTTAAAAACCCAAAATATAGAAAATAAATATAACTAGTGAGTGAATGCATAGGTTTCCAACATATTTTCACTGTTCTTTCAGTTCATTTGAAATACTTCATAATCCAGAAAAACAAATGACTAGATCAATAGTTTCAAGCCTGAGTATATATTAGTATTTTGAGAAAATTGAAAATTGTTTCTATTCTGGGACTATATTACATACCAATGAAGTAAAAAATAAAAGAAGTGAAGCCTGGCCATCAGTATTGCTTAAAAACTTCTTAGTGTGCCTCCATAGCTCAGGGCTGACAACTACTGAATAACATTGCCTTTAAATAATATTTTGTGTTTCTAAATGTGTTAATTGTACTTCTTCCTCATATGGTTTCAAGTACAATTGTGTGAAAAATGAGGAAAAGCTAGGCCCTGTGAATAGTACTCACTGAGAACTCTCTTTCTATCAAAACCAGTCATCATTTCCTGGTGGTCATGTTCTTTTGTTTTCTAAAATGGCCTTTTTTCCTCCCTTGCCAAGTGGTTGTTAGTCCCTCCGCCTTTCTCTTCCTACCTTTCTAGTCCATCCCAACAAGCAATTTATCCAAGCACTTAAGCTCTGAGTCATTCATATTCATTGCTTTTGAACATATTAAATAGATCCATATGCTTATCTACACTAAGATATAGATTTTTCCTTCAGAAAATAGAATACAAAAAATCATTCCAATGTGTACATTTCCAATATTATAAGTAGGCATCTAAAATGAAGCAGAACTTAAAAGTAACTTGGACCAGAATTTAGAACATTTAAAACATTACAGTAAATTGGTAAAACATAAAGCAAATATATAGATGTCTACTTTATATCCAAAAAAGTTACTCTTTCCCTGCCATACATGCACAGATAGCTCTCATAATGGTTC